>NW_024042826.1:0-35050 GCF_014851395.1 Micropterus salmoides | reverse complement strand
GTGCAGATGTTGGTTTCGGTTGCCGGGTCGCGAGTGGAAAAAGACAGAAAATAGAGGAGTGTCTTTTAGGCGACTATAAAACATATTGCTGATGGAGAAAGGGGAGCAGACGGGGGGGAGAGACGGGAGAGAGGCGGGCAAGACGGTTTACAGTGAGAGGGTGCGTTCCAATCGCCCTGTAGTTCCCTGCTAAGTGGACTGCACAGGGTATTCGGCCATTTTAAGAGATTCCAAACCACAGGGAGCAACATGTTCAGTTCAAAGGGCAATGTGAACTGTGTAGGGAAGAAGGGAACAACGGTTCATTACTTCGCAGGAAGTTGACAAGAAAGATTAGCCATAAGCCTTACGCCTTATAGGAGCAGCAAAAACTAACAATGGAGCAGACCACAGAGTTTGTATCTCTGTAATTATTGTTATTGTAACTATATTATCATTATTAATAGGATTATTTCAGAGGTTAGGTTACCTAAAAACAACAATGCTCATATGAATCTTTTTAAGGATGACGCTGCATATCTGAAAATTAATCAATCACATTAATTCACAAGTTACATACATTAGAAATTATAAAAGAAGAAGAAGAAGTAAAAAATATAAGTGTTGTAATTTTCAAGTTTGTTTTAATATATTCAATATTTAATTTCAGTAAATGTCCACTGTAGCAGCCGGTATCGAGGTGTTTACGTTACCAGAGTAACACATGGTGGAACAATAGTTATGTATTGTACTCCAGATTCTATGAGATAGGTGCAGACCTCTAAGGCCATCGCTATTGGGTTTACTCCTACGCGCGCCTGCGGGGCACTGATAACTTTTGTCTACGCCCACCCACAGCGGGACCTCTCCTACGTCCGCACCTTATATATATACACCAACGGTGGGACATAGCCATCTGCTCCCATAGTGCCTTTCTTCCAAAAACCAAGGCCCAGTGAGGCCCAGTGCTTAGAGGCTGTGCCTGTACTCATACTCATAGAATCTGGAGTACAATACTTAACTATCATTCTATTTCGTAGCGGTTGTACTGATACTGGACGTAGTTGCTATTTAGTTTTATGTACAGACTGAGCAGAATTGTGCTGTCTTCTCACAGTTTGGATTTGCAGCAAATAAATAGTAAAGTAGTTAGACAGATAACGTGATGTATCACTTTAGGTTAAGCGATATATCGTTATTGCAGAATTGCTGTATCGTGAATTATCGTTATCTATCATGAGGTACCCTGCGATTCACCCCCACTGTACACTGATAGCCTGTGTTGCAGCCAATAAAAATATCTTTTAATTTTTAGATATGTTATTAATGTACACTGTCCTTGTCAAAAAAAGTCAAACAAAATCTAAACTAAATCACTATTCAGAGTTGTCTTGTTCTCCTCATGGCCACTGGCCAATTACATCTATTGTGTTTACTAGTGGTTTGTTTTGTTTTGCACTTTACATGGGTAATTTTTTTATACTGTTTCATTAATATCTTGATGTATAGATAATACTGTAAATAAAATTATCTGTCAGCTAGAGTAAATGTTTTAATCCTTTAGGTTTGGAACCACCTCTTTATATACAGTATATTGAACAAACACAGGTAATGTAGTTTTTAATTTTAAACAATAAGCATATAGACAAAAACAAAGTAGAAGTAAAAGTGCAGTCAGTCAGTTTTACTTTGAGTGTTTCAGTGTATTTAATTGGCAGTAAAGAACTGCGGCCCATCATGATGCAGAGGTATACATAAAATGCATTAAGGGTATAATTGTGTATGGTAGGTAGCTGGTTTTATGATTACTTCACTGTGTATCCACAGGGCTGGCCTTACACATACACAAAATAGAAATATCAAATGACTCCATACAAACATGATTTTAGTTTCAGCATGTGTGCACCATAAAGGCGACCAAACACAACCTTTCATGTACATGTTCCGTCTCGGCCTAATGACCATCGCATGTTCTTTTTAGTTTGTCCTCAAACGTTGTCACTCAGACCTCATTTCTGTTCTTGCACTGCACCTTCAACACATCACTTGTCAATCAAACAGCAGGACTGCTTCTGTGATTACTTTTTTCTTGGCCTTTCTGATGGTTTTTTTTTTTTGATTAATCAAGTTCCTGTAGCTGGCACTTTGTGCCCACTCTAAATATACAGTTTGTGACATATTCCAAATTCCAGACTGGAAACAAGTTGCATAACTCTGTGTTTAATGAATGGGTCTACCAGATATATATTTAATAAATGGAAATTCTTTGATGACCTGACTATATCTATAAAATAGACATTCACCCGTATGACAATGTCAAAAGTTATTAATATAAAGTAGCAAGATTTTTGTTCTTTCATGATACTATGACAATGATGGTGCAATGGATAAGAAACATGCCTTTGGTGAGAGAGACCCGCTTTCAATCCCCCACTGTGACCCTGAGCAAGACACTTAACCCCTAGTTAAGCCCCTAGTTGCTCCAGAGGCACGCAACCTCTGATGTATAGCAATTGTAAGTCGCTTTGGATAAAAGCAATGAATAAATGTAAATGATCTACAGTATAGTCAAAATTGAAATGTCATGAATCTTCCACAAATAAACAGCAACACACATCCTTTAACAAGGTAGTACACAAACACTCACACTGTCATCAAATGAGATGCACTGTGGTAGTGTAAATAACCATATGCATGTTTATGTATGTTATGAATGTTACGTGGTAGATATTGTATTCGGCATCAAGTAGCATACATGCTGCAACTATTACCATAGTTCAGGATGTTTTTGTTCATATTTTTTGTCCACACCTAACACCAACTCCAAATTGAAACCTTAAAGACTGCACATTCTTCCATTTACAAATAAAAACTTGAAATCATAAGCAATAAAACGCACCCCATCTCAATTTAATACATGTAGGATTTTGTATATATGTAAATGTATATTTTTTATTAATATGTATTTATATCATATATATTTACCCTAACTGCATTTTCTCTTTGAGAATAAATAGTACAATCTGCCTGCCTGCCTATCTATTTGCAGTGCTATTAAAATAACCAAATTGTGCTGATTGTTCCATCCGACACTTAACAAAAAAGGTCTTAAGAGACATCTGAGAAATGTATCCATGTTTTATTTGAAGTCAGGTTTACTCTTTCCTCTTCAACATGCTTAGTCCAGCTGTGGCTGATGGGTGCAGAGTCAGAGGAGTGTCACTGACATCAACCTGGGTAACTTCAAACATGGTTATTTCCACTCCACATCCTTCAAAGTAGCATAAAGAATCCAGAGGGGCTGGAGGAAGAGTGATTGAACAGTAAGTCAGTTTTCCTGCAATCTGTCAGAGTTAGCCCATCCCCCCAGTCCGAGTACTGTGATCAGTCAGAGCTTTAGCACTGTGATTAGGTTTTTTCTTTTTCATTATCTTATTTGTCAGAAGGGCAAAAATTGTCTGGCCTATGTGTGGATGGGTCCATTCATCCGTGTACCCATTCATTTACAAGCCGTCTTCCTTTTTTGTCTTCTTTCCCTTCCCCTCCTTCTTCCTTTTGTTCCTTTCAAACACAATAGGCAGTGTTTTATATTATCTTCAATTAAGTCAGAGGAAAATGGTGTTACATAGATTTTTTTGAGACTCAGAAGGATTTAGTAGCTCACTTGGAGATCAATTTCAGTTCGGAAAATAGATGGACTTAACATCAAATCAAATCAAGTATAAATTCAGTTACTTCTACTTATGAAAAGGATACTGCTTTTGCTCACTGTATTGCTAGAACATCTGTGTTTTAATGGTAATTATAAACTATCTTGTTTAGATAACAATCAACAATCAGAGTTCAGCGTGGTCCACTGAACACAGATGAGGTGATCAAACATCACAGCAACTAGAGAAACTTGCAGAAAGTAATCTGCCTCCAGATAATGGATTATAGATTCAATTTATTTTCAATGTAAGTGAGTAGACAAGGCAGGGCACGAGAAGAAAATGACATCCGCTCTAATTGACCATTGGTGGAGATGTGCAGTGGTGCATGTAGAGTGTTCAAGGCTACATCAGTGCTTAGACTTGCTGCCAAGTGTTCAATCTTGTTCTTTCAAGCCCCTCTCCCCTCCCCCCAACTCTGTTCTATTGAATTTTTATGTGGTCGCCACAGTGCTATTAAGTTCACGCTACATTCACTTCAAATTGGGTAAATACAAGCTAGCGACTGGTAAAATTGTTCACATCAGCTCCTAGTGGCAATCAAAGAAGATGTAGAGGTCTTACAGCAGATCAAACACCCAAACAACTGACACCTGAGTGAACCTGAACAAGATCTCGGGTGTACACATCTATAGTTCCAGATTGGCCCTAATTTAAAATCAACATGGTCCTCAGGTGATTTTGTCTGGACATGGCAGCATCAGAGAGAGTACGTATCTCTGATCTCACTGATCAACACTGAAGGCCTTTTTACAAATGTTTGTTTGGTGTTTATGTCCAACCCTGCCACTGAAACAAATTCAGAGCTTTGTAGCCTTGCTGGAAATTGCAGTTCTACAAAGGTTCAAATATCTTAATGTGAATTATTTGCTTATGAAATAAGTTAATGCTGAACCTAAAACACCAGACCTTTGACTACGTCCAGACCAAAACGCCCAATCCCAAGACCTAAAATGAAGAAAACCCCGTTTTTATTTTAAAACTCCAGGGTAGTCTTTTAGTGCAGACAGGCGAAAATGGGGGACTTTAAAAACGATGACTCTCACTTTTAGCTTCCTGATTGGGTGTTATCAGTTAAGTTTTAGTTATTAGTTAGTTTAGTTTTTTTTGGTATTTTTAGTAAAATATTTTGTACCGTGCAAATAACACTTCACAGCGAGCAATAGCCATCATTTCAATCTCTCGGTTAACTATAGACCCAGTTTAGTCCAGCTATGAGTAACCCACTTCTAGCCACAATAACCTTAAATTTGGTTACATGACGTTTTTGCCAAAATAAGGTGCAAAGTGTATGATATTCCATCATATAAGCAAAGTCAACAGTGATGACAAGGTTTCTGGTTTCATTTCTTTCACATGTTCTGTGCGTAACCGCGATTTTTCTCGTAGTCAGACCGGCTGTTTGTAGCCCACTTTTAGTCAAAATGTCCAAAACTGATTAATTATGGTTGCCCAAGAGCAAGTGAAATGGCTGATTTCCCATTATTTTCGCAATGTCAATAATAACTACAAGATATCAAGTGTCATTTAATTGACATGGTCTATCTGTGGCCACGATTTAGCTCTGAATTGGACAGGCTACATGTAGTCTGTGTTTAGCCCACACAGCGAAATCGAGGCAGTCAGTGGTCTAATTTTAACGGCTTGGCTATTCACCTTAACTCATCTTTTCAGTATATTGACTCACCATATAATGTGCTGTACCAGAAGTAATTGTTGTTTTCAAGGAGCTGCAAGACACAGCATCTTCAGATTAATTTACAAACTTGTGGACAGAGAGTTCTTTCCTTTAAGGTTTAAGGGGAATCTATAGAGCTCACCTTGTTTAGTTCTAAACAGTATTTACTGACAGGTAATGTGGTTGTCCGAACGATAATGCTGCGATGATGTGTTGAGAAGAAATCCGCTTGACACTGTTCTTGATTATAAAGTTTATTACATCAAAGAATTCAGCATCAATTACAAGCTCTGCAGCAGCTTGGAGAGTGACCCAGCCTGATGGCCACTCTGTCTCTCTGTACATTGAACACAGCTTATATAAGACATGTTTAGGTCTCTGCTAAATACCATATAAGGGCACAGTGCTGTAGACTAAGTGTAACCATCTGTTAGACACCACTTCCCCTAACACTGTGTCTCTCTCCAGCTCTGGGTCAGGGGTCAAATTCTATAGGAGGGTTCACTCTTGGTTCACCCATCAATCATTACTTCCTCATAAGGGTTCACTGTTCCTTTCACCAGCTGCAGAGCATTATATTAAACTGTAATGGTCAAATGCACATATGTTATACACCACATATTCCCCCTACGAGACTTAATTGAGTCTCGAAAAACAAAAAGAGATCAATTTCTCCAACACATACTTCTTACAATATTATTTTTAGCAGCATATCAACTTTATGGAGTGTGAGAACGAAAAACCCGTCCGGCAGCCTTCATTCCAAATTCCCTCCAAGACAATCTAGACAGGAAAATTTTCTCACGGCCCCTCTGCCTTAGGCGGCCACGCATGGTACTCCAGTCCAATTAATAAACGACATCATTATCAATCAATACAGAAATACGGTTTAGCCAATACATGTGAAAACCTCAGGAAATTAAACAATCAAAACCATGTCCGAATTCAGGCTGGTCAACCCATCGGACCCTCCAACGGACCTTTCCCTGCCTAGACCCTATATCCCTAAGCATCAAGAAAAAGAAAAAAACCTGAGGTCCCAAATATTAACTCCCTAAGTGTCTAAGTCTTTACACAGTTAACACAAAAAGAATATAATTGTTAATTAAGTATTATTCATTCACATATGTATTCATATCTATATCAAAGTAGACATAGGAAGGTATTCCACTGCAGCTCCTCAGCAGTGTCGATGCAATCCAGACGTTTCCACACCGTCCTTGTCCAGAGTCCATTCATACTGTCCTTGTTTGAGTATTTGAATCCCCATCTGTACATCCCCATATACTCTGGAAGAACTGTAATGGTCAAATGCACATATGTTATACACCACAGTAACATCTGGTCACATTGTGAAGGTTTAAAAAGAATAACTGACAAAGGTGGTTGTTCCTCAGTAGAGTTTTATGTACAAGGCAGCCGGCTCAACACATTGTGTTCCTATATCAGATGTAGGTGTGTTCAGGTTGAGTGGTGATTGAGTGGTGTAGCTGTGGTCAGAGACAGATGGATCCTCCCATTTTGTTTCCGCATCACAGTGCGTAGGCATGTGGATGTGGTCATCCTCACAGTTCTCTACTGCATCTGTAGAAATAAACCATAAACATAATTTTACATTACTTAACTTAAAATACATCATGAGTTTCATATATCATGGCAACCACAATTATACAGAACAGTGTGTGTGAGACAGGTGTATTAAAAACTAGACAGTATTCACACAATCTCTAATTCATTTATTAATACTTAGCTCAATATCAACATCTGAATGAGAGATGTGAGAGAGGTAGCCGGCCGGCTAACATGATATATATGATGGTGATATGTAAACAGGAATAACGTGCTACTGTTAGACTGTAATGGAGGAGATCATAATATCTTATAACACCTTAATGTCAAATATGAAATACACAGCGTTAGGCAACAGTAATCATGCAAAATTCATTGTATTTAGTTACTTTAGTTACCTGCTCATTACTGATCTTTAAATGTATTTATAGAAGGGACATAACAAACATAACGTTATGCAATGAACACATATATAGCTAGCTTACCTGAATCTGACAAGTTGTTCAGAACCCGATGTGGCTTATTTACTGGAGCATCTTAGCCGAGGAGTTCATCAGTCGGCTTCCTGTTCATGAAATGGTATGAACACACGGGCGCAGTGTGCTTCAAGTGTAGCGCCGTCAGCCACAAGTAAACGTTAGCGTCAAGTTCTCCTCAACTTTAGGTGGAATGGTATAAGTTGTAAAATGCACGACAACACTCCGACCTCTTCACATTATACTCGTAACGAGTGTGCAGTTGTTCTCGCCTCTTGAAACTGAAAATATAATACTTAACATCTTTTCTCGGTTATTGTCTAACGTTACAGCTAGCAGCTAGCTGAAGTCCCGCTCAACCGAAAGTTGTGGCCCTGCTCTGCCGGAAGAAATGAGACAAAACGAACGCAATGGCGTCGCCCTTGCCGGTGTGGAAATAAGGTGAATATATAGCCCTACTGAGACATGACTACTGGCAATGCGAGACTTGAAAGTTAGCAGACAGCGTTGTTGGCAGATCTTGCAATAAACACTTTCGCTTTACACATTTTTCTTAACGAGAGTTACCTGTCGGAGAGCAACGGGCGAGAGTACGACCGCAGACGTTCGAAGCGAAAGGAAATTTACTTTGGTCTTGTAAGTATCTGTGTCTTTGTTCTGACATGTCTTCATTATTTATCTACATTATTTGTTATCATGTGTAGGAACCCTGTAAGCCATATTGTGGTTAGCTTATGGTGGTTATTATTATATATTATTATAATTTATTATGAAAGCCACCAATATGTTTTAACAGCATACAGTCAACAAAGCACGACAAAAATATACCTACATTCACAGCACATTGCTCACAAAGAAGAAAGAATGGGTCAGTGATAAAGACGGGCATTAAGTTAAGAAAAAAAGGGTTTTAAAATGAAAATAAAAAGTTTTGACCTTTAATAAAATAACAGTTAGAAATATACAGTATGGTTTCATTTCAAATCATACGATGATAGTAGTCAGACATGTCTTATGGGAGAACAGTAAATACATAGTCAGTTATAATGTTTACTATTATTATCATATTCAATAGTTATGGATCCCAATTACCTAAGAGACTGGCACTGTTGGTGCTCTTGCTGCATCGTGCACTTGGATGAATATCTAGATTTGGATGTAGCCTAACCCATTTATATTGCCATTATTTATATTTTTGTCATAATCTATATATGTATATAATTGTATTTATAATATTTATAACAAGTTGTCTATGGTGTAATCCTTTTTCTTAATAAAATCTTGATATTTAATTTGTTTGGATGGATTGCTATTTATGAGAACCTGTTATATTTGAGTAAAAAGAATCTTTAGCCATTATTTTGTTATGTGTTTGATGTATATACAGTAATCAGTCAAAAGCTGTCTAATTGATGACTAGACCATTCTTTGGCTATGGTTAGACGTTACTTTCATTAACAGTTCGACTTATTGAAAGCTCTCAAATATCAGTTAAAAAGTAACAGATAAAAGCAGCTGAAATGTCAGTTGACATGTAACCACTCTTGTAAGTTGAAGTAGAAGGAATGGTGACTGTTCAAATGTGTGCTTTGTAAGCAGATGAAGTGTCCCTTTCAATGTAAGCACAGACAGCAACATAAATATCAATTGAACTGAATCTACTGAGGTGTGAGTTGATGTGAAGATGCTGAACACAGGTGGGAATGTCACTTTAAGTGAAAACACTTACTTGGGGCTGCAAAGATATTAATATTAGTTTCAGTTGAAGAGTAGACACAGAAAACCACTAAAATGTCAGTTAACGAGCAAGCAATGAAATATATTGAGTTGTAACTGCTGAAGCAGTCAGCAGTTGAAATGTGAAGTTGGATCAGAAATGCTGGAGATGCTCACTGTGAACGACTGAAGAGTCGGCTGGTAAAACTACTGACAGCAGGTAAGATGTCTGTTAAACATACAATTTCCCTTTCACACACACACTGTAGCTTTAATGAAGTGTTGGAACACTTATATGGTATGTAACAGCTATAAAATCTGTAACTTACAACAATGTTTTGCACTAAAAAGTGTGGTCAGGTTTGATGTCAACATGGGACTGTGTAGAGTCTGGACTTGTCTCTCTCCAGGTTCATCATGCTGTCTGTCTGTTTGACTGACTTTGTGTCTGTCTGTCTTTCTTTTGTTGTTTTTCTTCCATTCAGCTGCTCTGCTTCTGTAAAGACAGCAGCTGTCTGGATTGGTGGAGAGCTAAATTGCTCAGTGTGAGCTCAGTCACGGCTCAGCTCTCCTTGAGATAATGAAATGACAATTAATGGGAAAGCTGTTGCCATTTGCTCATTTGTTCACTCACTAGTAGAGCAGCAGCATGGAGGGGGGGCAGAAACCACTGCAATCATGAGAGACTGCTGATATGATGTTGAAAATCCATGCAAATATTAAAAAGTATGATTTAGCGAAAAGATTTTTTTTTTTTTGTATCAGTTTAAAATGGTTTCCATAGCTGCTTAAATATGAAGTTCTATCTTTACTGGCGCTTTATTTAATAGACAGATGTCACTGATGAATAAATCAATATATTTTTCATGGCTGTCAAAAGGCATTGCAGGTAAAGAGTTCAGATGCAGCTCTGAAGCTATGTAACTCATGTAAAAAAAAGTATATCCTTTATTAACCCAGTGACACTTATGTCAATACATTATTTACCATAGCCAGGGGCCTATACAGCACAGAGCCACTCTGAGCTCTGGCCTACTGAGATAGTCCTTGACAGAATGGCAGAAGACACATATATTTCCTTGAAAAGAAAAAGCGAAAGCAGACCCCTGGGCATCTCATAAAACGTCTCTCCAATATGTGCTGTGAAGTGGAAATTCTAGCCACCCCAAAAACCACACAAAGAGAAAAAACATTTTCTATTTAATTTCTGGCTGCAGTTGTGCAGTTGCAGTTGTCCCATTACTTCATTTTCTTCTCTAAGTCAATAAACTTGTAGGATATAATTGCAAATGTGTAACCATTATCTCAGTATGAGTAAGACATACATGGAATTGGAAATGTGGTTTTGTTTTTTATAAGACTCCAGACAAGAATTTTATATTTTCTGTGTCTAAATACAATTAATTTAACTGCAGGCAAAAGCTAGTAAAGTATGACATGAAATTACATCATTTCTGTTATTAAGCTGTGTAATCTAGTTAGCAAAGTCCCTGTTTGCATGGCTGATCAAGCTAAGCTTCTTGTGACTGTGTTACAATGAAAAAGCTCAGTCAAGTAGACGAAATTAAAACAGAACAAAGTGAATGCAAAGCGTGGAGGACACTGTAGTACAGGGCAGTTCACTGTACCTGGTATTGGTTGGCCTTTGCAAGCTCCTGATTGGCTGATTCCACGTTAGAAGATGCGGTCTGAATGTAATCTTCAATGCTGTCTAAGGAAACACAGAGCAGAATGACAGTATGGTCAGGTGGCACGTTGTCACAGCCATTGATTCCAGTTCATGTCAAACAAATCCACTAAACCTATTTTCAGAGTGGTTCACTTTATCGGGTTAAGATTTGATTTAATAGCTAAGGCTAGAGTAAAAGTTTAATTTACTAAACAGACTCCACAGATTTAGTATGGTGGGTGTATAGAAACACAGTCAAGTAGAAGCAGCAAAGGCAGATACCCTAAATTTTAGTCCCTGGTATTAGTCAAGCTCCAAAAACACTGGATCCTACACTTCCCATAATGCCTCTCAATATTGTTTTTCATGAGACACTTCCTGCCAAATAACCACCCACATCTTTTAAACTCAATGCTCCCAGGTTGTAAACACAGATTAACACAGTTAAAAATATTTAGACCCCAAGCTGAAGCCAAGATAGCTGCCGGTACCGTTTCTATCCGCCCAGCACTTCTGTCTCCAGCTATAGTGCGGGTTGCCAGATACTATTGGGGAGCACAGGTGGTGTAAGTCTTTGTCCAGACACAATGGTAAAAAAAAAAACAGCAACTGGATCCAGCTGCTGAAAAAAAAAGCTCCAGCACACAACTCCTATAATAGTTATCTTCATCAGAAACACCTGACATATAAATCTCATTAACCTGGTTACCTTTGCCTTTGCTAGATTTAAATTAATACTTTTAGTAACATCCAGTCAAGATGTGAGGAAGGTTTACAAAGTGAAACGTTCCCAATTTTGGGTAAAAAAAAGAGAAAAGAAATCAGTTTTTTATCAAATACTTGTGGAAATAATTAGGAGAACAACAGCACATACAGTATCCACTCTGTCCTTATTCATGAGAAATACAACAGTAAATGTGCTCTTCTCTAATCATTGTCTTACCCAACTTGCTGAATCATCGTAATATTGTTACTCTGCACACGCAGCCTTGACAGCCCACCAATGTTTCAAAAACAAAGAAACCTCATATTGGCACTAAATAAAAATTTACCATGCTATAGTTAAGGCATTTTTTATTTAAACTGATTTCAGTTTCTGTTACAAACATTTGAACAAATCTACACTTTTCTGGGGTAAATACGCTATTACGGTAGAAATATTATTTACTAGTCCAACTGTGTACACAGAAAGCTGCTCCGCCATGTCGTTTCGCGAGCGACGGTGACGGCTCTGTCGGTCATGAGGCTCTTGGGCCGAGTACATCTCTGGCATGTTGAACAAAGGGGCGCATATCATGTCGAGGGGAGGCCCTCGTCCGGACTAAGAGAATGCTCAGTGTGCCTTTGGTTTTCACTGAGCCGGCGGGACGTTCCCCCACTGGGAGTGGAGAGCAGAAATATAGAGGCCACACCACAAGATGCAAAGCACTCATCAGCAGGAAGATTCGGAAGGCCAGATTGAAATTTGCAAAGAAGCACAGAGATGAGCCGCAAAAGTTCTGGAACACAATCCTATGGACTGATGAGACCAAGATCAATCTCTAGCAAAGTGATGGAAAGGCCAATGTGTGGAGAAAGAAAGGAATTGCTTATCATCTGAAGCATTCAAGCTCATCAGTGAAGCCTGGTGGAGGTGATGTCATGGCTTGGGCGTGCATGGCTGCTTCTGGAACAGGCTCATTAATATTTATTGATGATGTAACTGATGATGGTAGCAGCAGAATGAATTCAGAAGCGGAAACATTTTTTCTGCCAATTTACAGAGAAATGCATTGAAACTAATGGGGAGGAAGTTGATCGTGCAGCAGGACAATGACCCAAAGCACAACAACAAAACAAAGGACTTCATCAGGGGAAAAAGTGGAAGGTTTTAGACTGGCCAAGTCAATCAGCTGATCTTAACCCAACAGAGCTGCATTTCACCTCCTTAAGAGGAGACTGAAGGGAGAAACACCCACGAAACAAACTAGAACTGAAAGAAGCTGCGGTAAAAGCCGGGAATAGCATCACAAATGAAGAATGCAACAGTTTGGTGATGTCGGTGTGTCGTAGGCTTAAGGCAGTTATTGAAACAAGGGTTATGCCACCAAATATTAAATGTTATTTACTTTAAGATTATTTGTTCCTTTACTTTGGCTCACCTAAGAATGCTGTGGTCTAATAAATACGGTGATATGTCCTAAGTTGTTTAACACATCTAGATGTGAATACCAGGAAATGAGAGCTGAAATTCTGAACTCTTGTCTCATCCTCATCTGTTGATCTTAAACACATGTGTCTTCAGTGAAAAACAAAAACAAAGGAATTTGCCTTACCTTTCCAATACTTTTGGAGGGGACTGTAGGGGAGAAACCATTTTAGGACCCTATGAGATTTCTAGTGCCACCTTCTGGTAAAAATCGTTCAAAAATTCTGAATACCAGAATAATAAATAAACTCGTGTCCAATCCGAGAATGTTTTAATCACCCCGAAAAACAAAAAAGGATGTACTCTTTTGATCTCTACAAATGAATATGTTTTTACACCTCTTTTGTGTGGTGTGCCAGAGTTTGTGTTTGCCTGCTGAACCAACCTTGTTGATTGTGTATCTCGACTCAGAGGGTTTAATATAGTGTGTCCTTAGCCAGCATGAATAGGCCATAAAAGCACTAATCCTTCCTTCTTGAGCCTATTCATTTCTTTGTATTACGTGCTGCTTTTGCAACAAACGCCTCCACAGCACAATCACATATTATTCAGATCCGCCACTACACCAAACAAGCCTTGTTCAAAAAGACCCAAGGCAAATTCAGTGTATCTCTTTTTATTGGGGAGAGGTCCATTACTGCACTCTGTAATGATCAGATTGAACTTCTGCTGAGGTATAAAGTTGATAACTCTGCAGTCTTCCACAGAATCCTCTTCTAACTTGCTGTTCGCCCATTTAGTAGGAATACACTGTGTTCCTTTACCTTCCATGTCCACAATACCATATCAACTGTCTTTCACATGCAAATGACAAAATGGCTGAAAAGCTCAGTTTGATTATGCTGAACAAGCACGGGATGTAGCAGAATTCACAAAAAGAATGTAGAACCAAGATTCCTGAATGTGATGGAAGAAAGTGTTTAATTTACTCTATATCTGACTGACACACCCATGAAACATAGGTGTAATGGGTTCCATCTTTTTTTTTTTCATTTCTGAATTAAAACGTAACTAACGTTAGCTAAGTTGTGGGTTAGCAAACCGTCGCTACTGTTGCTGCTGCGAAGCTAACATGCAGACAGGATGGGCCACCCCAGAGCCAGCACAGCAGCTCCAGACAGCGAACAGATTGCAACTCGCCTCTCACGAGATCCCATAGCAAGAGCTGTCCTTGAGCGAGACTTCTGTTTCTGGTTAAAGCCTGTCAGTGGCAAAAAGCAGCACTTTTTGTGGATGTTATTTTGACGGAAGGAAGGAATACGTTGCAGCCACTGCAGCCAGTTCACAGCTACCAGCTACAGCCATCTACTGCATGGATTCCAAAACATTTTGTACCTACTAGTAGGGCTGCCCAATTATGGCCAAAATGATAATCACGATTATTTTGATCTATATTGAGATCATAATCATTTATCACGATTATTCATTGATTTTAGGGACAGCATTTTTTTTTATTGTACTTTCAAATTTCAATAAATAAGCAACTGTTTTCACATCCATGTTGTGCTGCATTTCTGCTAATGTACAAATCTTTGCATTAAAATAAGACTGGTCCTTAAAGTGCATCATCTTCTAAAAATATAAAAAATATTTTACCCACTGCGCTACGGTTTTGTCCCATCCTCTGCTCAGCATTAACTTCCACTGGAAGCGTCTCAGTCACATTTCAGGAGCTTAGCACATTGTTGGCTTGTTGTTATTTTGTGCTTTTTGTGCAACGGCTCTCTGCGACCTGGTTTTGTTTGGTTGTATGCATGGCTGCATATCCCACAGGGAGCACTTCAGAATCAGAGCGTTTTGCCTGCCTGATTTTGCTGACATGTTTAGATTTTGTTGATTTGGTAATCAGTGCTTGATTTTTGTGCTTCTTCTATGATTAAGTATGCAATGTGGTGAAATGGTTCATTTTTGTCTGTTATAACTGTGTTTTTGTTGATTTATGATCGGGATATGCACGCCTTTCTGTGTCTGACTTCATACCCAGTTTGATCTGCTCTGTGCTGCTTGACAGGGCTTCCCATCAAAAAATGACTGTATTTTTCGCAGAGCCGACAGCTGCATCTGAGACGCGCTGCATCTGATGGACTCCTAAGCATTGACTAGAAGGGCCGGGACCAGCTCTGGCAGCCACGGTGCAGCGGACATATGTAGACTCCTGGACTTTGCTGTCTTCTCTGGACTGTAGCAGCAGGAGGGTGCACACACTGCCACATCACCCCCTTGGCTGTAAGTATAGGAAGCGCTTGATTTGATATGCAGCAGAGTTTTTCATGAGCGGAGCAAGAATTTTAAATGGCAATATCGCAGTCGATCATGTTCATTCAATTGTGGGAAACTAAAATCATGATCCAGGCTGCCCCCCTGACCCCCCATTTTGCAGGTGTCTTCGCTTTCAGCAATTGGTGTATTTTCTCTGTTTCTTGTTGTCACCACCTAACCCCCACCCCGTTCTCTTGCAGGTGCTGTCCTTTGTCTATGGTGTCTGTCTGTATGATGTTTGTGCCCCCCACCCCCATTTCCGCTCCTGTGTCCAGCCTGGTGACAAATATATACACATACATAATTAAATAAATAGTAAAGATGAAGGACTACATTAAAACTCCTTTGTTAAAGCAAAATCTGTCTGGCACATCATGGTATCCAGCTCCTCATACTGCATACAGGCTGCAGGGGAGGACAGAGGACTGCTGTTCAATATGGCCCAGGGACTCCAAACCCCTAACAGCTGAAGAAAAACTTAAATTTATTAAAGCACAGGAAAAACAAAATACCATTTCACCCTGTATGTGCATAATTTATTGCTCTAAATGTTAACCATCCTGATTAAGAAGTGTATTGGAGAAAAAGACAAAAGGAAAAGCAGGTATTCCATTCTTCTAGAATTTGGGTAATCCAGTCTGACTCAGCCTGACTCTAAAGGGTATTTAAAGGGCGTCTACATTAGCTTGATTGAAGGCAGCAGACAAAAGGACACTCTACAACAAAAAGGCAGCAATTAGCAAAAGTTATTGCTTCCCATTCCTTCCAAAAAAAAATAAAAAATCATCTCACTCACACACACTAACAGTTTTTCACCACAAAGCTGAAATGTGCATAAAGCATTTGTAACTACACCATTAATCTACAGTATTCATTAAACCCAGCTTTGCTATTGTCTACTTGTTTTACGTTTTCTGCCCACCTTTTGCTGCATCATCTCTGACTCAGCCAAATATATCTAAATATTTCTATATATATTATTAGAATGCTCTTAGTATGTAAATGAGCCTTGTGTGTTCAACATAGGTTAAGGTAAAAAAAACAAACACATCTTGTCAAGCCAGTATGATAATTAGTATTAGCATAGTGATTGATTATTACAGTTTAAGAGGTTAGCAAAGCACCTGTGTCCTAGTGTTGGTTTATTACAAAGGCATGTTGATTTGATTTAAAACACGTTAACTGTTTTAAAGTTTATAAAGTGAACTTTTAAGTACAGAATTACAGTGTGTGTGTAAAAGTGTAAAATGATAAGCAGAAAGACTCTTGATTTAAAGGTGCAGTCATACAAAATGTGACTAATTTAATTAGATTCACTATAACTTCTATCATGTTTAAGTGAATCAATGGGACTACGTTCCATTATCATGCAATATAAACAAAATTCAGGGTGAGTATTTTTAAATTTAAATGACAATAATATGTATATTTTCCATATAGTCAAGAAAAAAACAACAATGAATGATGCATATATTTCATTCCTCTGTCCACAGCTGAAAATAGTCCCCAACAAATGCACTATTTCCTACTGTTTGAGTAAAGTGTGCCAAAAACTACAGTGCCCATGTGTTTTTAAAGTTTCCATCTTCAGTGGGAACCTGTGGGCTCTGGGCTGGGTGCCACACACAGGGTCAGACAAGTATTGAGAGACGGACTAACGCATTGTTTTGTTTAATGTGAGATTTGTAGCCAATAAGAACAATAAAGAATAAGCTTTATCTTTTATTGGAGTCATTGGGTTATGCTAAAAGTGGAAAAGGTTAAATTAGCCTCCCAGTGATTTATTTGTCTAAATAAGCTAAAAACCAAACTATAAATGAACTGACTCTCCTCCAGTCACAGCTAAATGTGTTTTTCACCAGCGACTACAGCTCAAGACATTCACCCCAATTTGGAAAGTCATCTGCCTTATCAATCCCATCAGAACAATATCTCCAGGTATGTCTCTTTGTCTACATGGTTGTTGGACATTATTAAGTAACAGCCAATTCTCTAGTGAATGTTCATGATGGAGCCAGACATAGCTGATGGCAGATTCATGACCTAGCAGCAAAGCTTCTGTATCTGCCCTATATCTGTGTGCTAAGTTTCATTTGCCAAGTCTAAATCACTGCAGGGTGTGGAGAGCCGTTTACAGATATCAGGGTGTCTAAATGGATTTTCTCTAACAGCCCACTGTTTGTATAAACCCAGAGCATTTTGCTTCTCATCAAAGAATCTTAACAGCATGGCAGCGAGGTGGAGGTTAAAAAGTTTGTTTTGCCCCCGCAGAATTTTCAAGCTCGTGTTGTTAATCGGACTACAAGAAAACACAGACACACTCACCACAGACACACTAGCTTACCTATGGCGTCTCCTTGTTCGTGGACCATACTGGCCAGGTCCTTCATGATTTGACTGACGTCCAGCATGTCTCTCTATGGAAAAGAAACACAGTGTATGTTACACCACTATTCAACTGAGCGTCAGTCACTGCCACTGGCTGGCTCAGAACACATTATAGATACAGCAAACTCAAAAACATGTCAATTATGAAAATGGTCTTCCCATCGACTATCTCAGTAACAAGTAATTGCTCTTATGTTTAATGTTCATTTTTTAAAATCTTCTTTATTTCCTGGTATGGGTTGTTAAACATGTGCAAAGTGTTTCATCATATGTTCAAATATGGAATACTGCTCTTCACTGGGTGTCGCCTTTGATGTGTGATTTGCAGGCGATTATGAAAATTAGCTACTTTAAAGAAACCTCCACTAATTTAGCAAATAACTTAGTCGGACTCACAATGGACAGATTAAAAAAAGGATCAAATCGATGCAGCAGAAGCCATGACACTGTCTTTTGTATTCCATGCATCCTGGCGCCTACGTTAGCCACAACTTGTGTCGACAGTTCTGTCGGAGATTTGGGTGTGTTATGCTTGTAGCGGCTAATGTAGCCTCGAGCCACTAGCCTTCAGCAGAGATGAGGAGCGGACTAAAGAGGTCTGGTAAGTTCCCTTCTTTCCAACTCCACATCTGCACACAGATTTTTTTTTCTTTTTCCAACTGATGCTCAAGCGACATCAGTGAGGACATTTATCAGACTTCCCACAGCTCACTCTAGAGACAATAAAGGTTTCATACAGCTTTTTTCCCCACATATGCAGCAACTGGAAACACACTTTGATGTGTAAAAATCAGCAGCGTTCCAAGGTGTGTTCAGCCTGCAAGCAAAGCAAATTTTATTAACAAAGTCAATTGAAGGATGCAAGTGTGTTCAAGAGTCTCAGAGGCTTCCATGTCTGCAACAGGATGCTGCAGATGTTCTATCAGTCTGTGGTGGCCAGCACCAGTTTATATACTTTTTAACTTGTAATTACATCCAGTTTGCACAAACATGAATACTTTTAACTCTTATTTTTCGTACTTGTGTTTTTATATTTGTTCTTTTGCACTATTCTTTTGCAGTTCAGTTAATTCACATGCTTACGTCGGTCTGTCTATACACAAAATTCTACCAAAATGACCTGAGCTAAGACGATGACGCATCCACTGAGATGAAAATGTCTGACCAAAACTTTTCGAATCTACTGTTATATAGCGCAACAAACAGACACACAAGGGACAGAGTTTAGAGGGAAATAACACAAATAACTGAAGTTCCTAATGAATTCAGAGAGCATCAGTAGTGGCATCTAATGCATTTCCCCGAGAAATGTCAGACTAAACTACAGTGGTTTCTGATTATTTGATGTCCTGTGCATGGATTTGTAAAAAAACAAATTCTAAAACAAGTTCCCTTTAATTGACAAATTCAGTGGATTTGTTTTTAATCCTAAATGTTGTGTGCTTGGCTTGACTGAAAGTGGAAAAAAAATAAAGCAGTTCAAAGTTTTTGTTCAATTATTTCTCTGTCAGGGCAGAGCAAACTAGTGCAGCTATGGTTGACCGCAGCTAATTCTCCACAGTCTCCGAGCTTTGAATCTGCTCTCAATGTTTCAGCTCAAAGCAATATGAAAGCTTATAAAACCTCTGTCTATCTCCTGCTCACAGGTCCCCCCCTTTCCTCCATTATGGCTCCATGCAATCACAGCTGCGTTTGTGTAGCCTAACCCACTGGGCCATCCATCACAGGTGGCGGAGATTGCTGTGGAAACTGGCAGCCATCCTGCCACTTGGCAAAAACCATTTTAATGGAGCCAAAATGGCCCCTGGCAAACCTTGTGATGCTAAAGACTTTTTTTTTTTGCATTTATCTTTGAGCAACCCTGTCTATCATGCTGTAATAGAATAACAAATTTATTTTACCTGGCAAAGCACTGGGCAATCAGGGCTCATTTCATCATAATGACAGAGAAGTGTGTAACCAATTTAGCAAATAGTGTGTGGAAGTGAATCGGCAGAGAGAGAGACACACACAGGGAGAAGGCAGAGATGTGATGGGTTGGGACCCCTGCCTGAGGGCTGAGTGGGTGGCCAGGCTTCGGGCCAACACTGTGCTCTTTTCCATATTTCATGGGCTTTAAATTCTGCTCATGGCCAATCTAGCAGCCACTGGATACTGGCACAGGGCTGGGGACCAGGACTGGAGATTTTTCTGTTTCCAACAGAAGATTTAATGCTAGGGGTGGGGGGGGGGAAATCGATTCAGCATAGTATTGTGATATTTGCCATGGCAATACTGTATCGATACACGGACGCCAAGTATCGATATTTTAGTATATAAATTGCAGATGGGAGTTTTACCTTTTTGGTACTTGAATAACAAAATCTATAGCTTTTTTAGTCCACTAGAAAACTTAACAGGACAATATAGAGGACTGAAAAAGTGATATGAACAAACAGAGAAATGTGACTTTTTAGATAAAAAGATGTTGACAAAGGGACCTAATTGGAAAAAGGTAATAAATTGCAATATATCTCAATATATTTAAAATCGCAATAAAATCAAATCGCAACATAAATATCGTGATAATATTGTATCGTGGGGCCTCTGGTGATTCCCACCCTTATTTAATACAGGAGGTTTTCTCATCATCCAGGTCAAGTATATCTGCCCTGTTCGATAGTTTCTGCTGCAGTTCCTCTACAGACCTGACCAGGTGCAGGGGAAGAAGTCAAAGTCTTGGGTTGCTTTCACGCCTACTTAGTTTGGTTTACTTCATCCGGACTGAACACAAAAAGACAATGAATCAGTTCAGTCCGTTTGGTCTTCACACATGGCGTGTCCCAAAACTACATATCAGTAGTACTGAGATCTTTTACTTAAAGGTCCAGTGTGTAAGGATCTACTGACAGAAATGCAATATAAGATGCAAAACTATGTTTTCAGTGCTGTATAAAGATCTTAAATAATGAACCGTTATGTTTTTATTATTTTAAAATGAGCCATTTCTATCTACAGAACAGCGGGCCCCCTTACATGGAAGTTGCCATGTTGCGCCGTCATGTTTCTACAGTTGCTCAAAACTGACAAACAACGCTACAGAGTGCATTTTGTCACGTTCTTCTTCTTCTTGTAGATTTCTGGCAGTGTAGATGCTCATCACTATATTGAATACATATGTTCAAAGAAGAACAAGTAATCCATAATCACCAAGAGAAGTAACATGTTTCATTTGTCAATGTTTGTATAAATTTCATCTATTATGTGGTTTGAAATGGACTGTGGTGCAGAAACAGTGACAGTGTTTCACACTCTTGGTTTACATTTTCCATGTTGTCTGTCAGTGGTCAAGTCACAATAACATGGTTTTACTGAATAATTAAGAACATATAAAATCTTGATTTTTTTTAACATATAGATTCTTGTCCTGTGTCAGCTGCCGTAGCTATCCTACGCCCTTTAAAGAGTGGTAGACTAGACAGTTGGTTGCAACTGTCTAGTTACCACTAGATGCCAGTAAATCTGACATACTGAACCTTTAAGGGAAAGTATCAACACCACAGTGTAGAAATACTCTGTTACAAGTGAAAGTCCTGAGTTCAAAGTTTCACTTAAGCAAAAGTACAAAAATATTAGCATCAGAATATTCTTAAAATACCAAAAGTAAATGCAATCATCAGGCACAATTGCTCATGTTATAATAATGCTTACTATAGTATTGGATTAAAATCATTAATGCATTAATGGATATTCCCTTTGATGAAGATGTAACCAAGTGCAACTTACTTCTGGCTAGACTAATCTTTAATAATACGTCATCATTTATTAGTTGTTTATATTGTGTTTGTAGTACCTCACAATTGTACAGTACTTGAGCAAATGTATTTCGTTCCTTTCGTTGCAACATACTGTACTAATTCTAAGCAGGGTTTGAGTCTGAAGATCACATTGAAAAAGTGAAAGTAGTATCATATGGACTGTAATGTTATGGGGTTACTTTTCACTAAATTTTCACCTTATTATGTTTCAGAAATAATTCTCACCCTCACATACATGGACGTTACCATGGATCTTTCATACTTATATAGGATATTGCTTCCTTCCCTATGGCTGAAGAGCAGATAGACTGTGTAAAGTCAATAGTATTTCAGTTTGTGAAATGATTACATTTATGTTTAAATAAAAATACAATCAATTCAGCTGCAAGAGCTGTACACAGTTTGTGTCACAGGTTTCACTAACAAATAGTTACAAATATGTAACGTGATATAACAAGGCTGTTAATTTAGTATTCACTTTCAAGACAAACAACAAGGAAAACCATCTCAAAATAATGCAGTTCAGACTAACAGGCGGTTTTCCCATTGTTGTCAAGTTCAGCTGAATTTTCTTAGCACTGTAAGAAATTCTCTGTCACATTTTTCCTCAGCATGCCATGTTTTCCATCAAAATGAAGGTGAATTGGCAAGAAAAACTTTATTGTAATACACCATGAATCTGTTAGCAGCTACAAGGGGCAGTCCTCTATAGCTGACCCTGACCTCACCTGCCTGTGAGGGACACGTGCAAAAAATGAACTTCCTGTACAGCGATCAATAAAGTGTCACAGAAACATTTGTTGCATTTCACAAATTGTTATTATGGTAGCCAATGAGTCACACTCGTCCTCAGCGCTGACGCTCACCTCTGCTGGTAATCTGATGCCTCCCGTAAAACCTGCCGCTGGTGTTATTGTGTGTGACTGATGAAAAGAACATACTTGAACAAATGAAAGGCTCCAAGGGTCTGAATATTTAAAGACTAAAATGTCAGACTGCAATTCAGACATCTGTTCCATCTGACACTGGGGCCACTGCAGAGACAGCAAAAACACAATTAAACTTGAGGCCAGGATTTAAAAGAAAGTCACTAAAACAAGCCTGCTGGCAGCATTTGATTGACAACTCAGTCAACAGTGCAGCATGCCTCGCATTTCTCCAGTCATAAGGATCTGCCTGATACTGGCTGACATGAACAATTGTGGGAGGGATTGCAGCTCGATCAAAAGCTTTGCAACCTGCAGATTCTCTGATAGAAAATGAGCAAAAAAAGGAATAAGTGACTCCTCTCTCTTCTTTCATGCTCATGATACCTAACGATTCTTCTGTTCATCCACACAGAAATCAGTTGCAGCCTCAATGAGCATGTGTAATTACTTTAATCTGTGTCTTGAAAACAATGCTTTATTCAAAGCAAAATTAGCTGCACGCAGTTTGATACCTTACAAGGTATCAGCACAATGGTTATGATTTACAATCCAAGATATGAAAGTGAGCAGCAGGGATTAGATGAAGTGTTTCATGCAAAGTTTGCAATTCATGGAGGCCAGCAGCATGGTAATATGCGAGTCTTAAACTGCAAAGCTGTGATGAGACAAATGTCTGTGCGTGGAGGTCTCCTCTTGTGCCTGCAGAGGGAAGTGTGGCACAGCAGAGTGCTCCCATCAGCCTCTTTAAGGTGAACGGGCTTCAGTAATAAGAGCTGATTAAGTATGCAAGTCAGCCACGAGGACGGAAAGCGCTGATAGACAGCACGGCCCCTGAAGAGGCGTCTGCGAGATTTATGGCGTTTTCACACCTTGTTCGCTCCGAGAAGTTACTTGGAACTCTGAAGTGTTCCTCACTCCCACTTAGTTTTGCTTCTCGTGGCTAAATGAGAGCACAGCAATCAGAGCGAGACCTCGCTGAGAGAAAAGTCTCTCTCACTACATTCCCAAAGCAAACCGACGCCCCTTCTGTACTCTGAACGTGATCTGACTGAGATCAAAGTCCACCCGTCACCATACACCGGCTGTTCATGTGACTACTTTCATTCACATAAAATAAGCGTGGTGCGAGCCGTGTGACAGATCTTGAACTGATAAGAGGATTTCTCTGCTGCCTCTGGCCTGTGACCCTGTTTTTAGGTTCTGCTTATGATACATATTTCAGCATTGTCAGCTGGGAAATTCAATGCAATGAAGATCAATAAAAACTGAACAGTTTGTAGGAGTCAGACGTGGTAGGTCAGTTATCATGTAAACTGAAGTATGGTGTACTTTAATTAAATCAATGAAAATGTAATTGCATTGTAATATCTCAAGCAAATATCAGCACTACTGAAACATCTTCTTCAACCCTGTGCCCTGTAAAGTGACCCCCTCCCAACACCATGGTTGAGAAACACCAAATTAATTGTGTGTATACAGATTAGAAACTAGAAAACAAATATAAGTTATATTCAAGTATTAAATCAATAAGTGCTTTCAACTGATATGTACCAAATTATGAATTACGAAGGGACATTGCACAGATTTCACACATAATATTCAGGTTATTAGTTGTGGGGAGTACTACTCAGCCTGTGAAAACAGTTGTTTAATGTATTTTACTGCGGCTCTAGAGGAGCTTTGCCACGACCCTGCTGACGCTATTGTTGGCATTGTGGGACATGTAGGACCCAGTGTTTTGGATCATACTCTAAAATATAAGTTTATGTAAATGCAACACAAAATGTTTGACACCCAAGACCCCAGCTAATAAACAGCTATGTATAGCACAGTGTAAATATAATAGTAAATATTGACTCTATACTCAAATTAATCAGCTGTAGTTTCATTCAGTCTCCTGAAAATCCCAGACTTATGAAGAAAATATTTCAGATTTGGTGGAACCTTTACTCACTGCTCCTGGCCTTTTATTATGGAGTTTTAGATACACTGGCACAATGTTAGCAACCGTGTAACTGAGGCAACAGAAAATTCCTATTGGTTCTTAACAAACCTACAATTTCAACAATGTATCAAAAGCTCTCAGACATCATTACAGATGGTAATATTTTGGGAACAATCACTGAGGTAATGCCATGGCACAGAGACCTGGTAACCAGGTGGTCAGAATATTGGCAAAGTGGTGGTTTAATTTCTGCAGTAGTGTTACAATGAGACAGAACATTTTAATCATTAAAACCTGTGAATCATTAAAGCAGCAGCCGGTAACAAATGAAAATACAATGCAAAACCCTTCAGCGACTCTCTCTGCTGCTCCTATCACTTCGCTAAGCCCCGCCCACCAAACCCACAAGCAGGAACCCTTCGAAACCCGATTAAGACGCCCCTCCGATTCATCACAGCACTTCAAACGAGATAAAAATATTAGTCTTGCCATTGACTACCGTACATATTTTTTCCGAAGTAAGGTTCCATGGCGGTCTACCGGAAGGGGAGGGACTTAGGCTCTTTATTAGGAGCAGTAGGAGGAGCCAGAGGAACCAGATTGTTTTTCACAGATTAATTGTCTCATGTATCATGTCAGGATCCAGTTTTTGCAAATATGACAAAAAGTTTGCACGGCTGCAGCTTTAAGCAATTATTACTGTTAACAACAATATTGTGATGACAGACAATAATTAGGTTATTTCTGAAACTACTGTACCAGAGTATTTAAAGTTTAACACTGCAATGTCGGTGCTGTGTTAACAAAGCAGGACAGTGTAACGTACGCTGTACTGTGTTTAGGAGGACATGGTGTTGTGTATCTCAGGTGTAGACTGGTTTAGGGAGCACACCAACTGACTCTGCCATGTCAATTGTGATTTGACAGCATTCAGTGACTTATCCTCTCTCCACAGGCACATTAGTCATCATTCGCTGTCAACACTTGTCATTTCAAGTCCCTTCTGTTGCTGCTGCATACTGGCAAATCCATAGCCCGCAAGGAAGGAAACAATTTCTTTACTATGTGTCGAGCCGCTCAGTGCAACTCTGTGCTCCCAATCAGCCGTGAATATAGATCAGTCTGCAGCCTTAGAGGAACTCTGGTTGAACGAACCAACATGTTTTATGTAAAAACCCAGACTGCAGCACAGTTGAGTGTTCCAACCATACTGAGTTAGATGCTGTAGATACATACACACTATAGCACATAACACTTGTATTCAGATGATTTCTGACAAGAAATCCTCACAACACAGGGAGGTGTGGAGTCAAAACAAAGGTCTCACCATCTCCTTAGCACAGGCAAGTGAGCGCTCCATGCTGAGAGAGATGGACATCTTTGTCACATTCACCCCCCCCGACATACAGTATGAAGGGCCCATATGGGCCTCCAATCTGATTTCTTTGCATTATAAACTATCTGTGTTATGAAACGCCTCAAGCAGATTATATTTAAAAGCTACCTCAACTCACCGGCATCTTAATTTCCCTATAGTTCTCCACCTGGTGTATCTGACCTGCTGGCTTTGCAATTTAAAACAAGTAAGAGGATCATCCAAACATGACATAACATGTTTCCATGGAAGTACACAAACTTAATTAACCTTCTATACTGCAGGTGCTGGATATTGTTATGTGGATTACTGCCATAGCTATCTGTAGCTCATATCAGCTTTAAAAAAATAATACTTTATAAGTACATTCTCAACAAAAACGGAACTTCAGTTAATGGATTTCAGTTTCATGGATGTGTTGAGGTCAACTGAAATTAGTATGCGTGTATACACACACACATATATATATATATTAGAAATATATATAGAATAACATATAGAAATGACTGCAGATGAAATATTGTAATTTGGTAAGGAGTATTTTGAAAAGTCCACCACTGATTCACCACCGACAAATTTGTGCCCCAATGACCAAGATTCAAATATTACTTTTTTCATACTAAATGAAGTAGCGTGTTAAAGGTTTAATGCTGACATCTAATTAAAAAGGTTTTACCATCTGTACAGTGTAACCATGGCACAGAATATAAAAAACAGAGTTATGTTAAGATATGGATGATCAAATTGTCTTTGGCAAAGGACAAATGTCTCTCTCATGCTCAGTCAATCCCCCTCCCCCCACCTTGGTCTCACTCTCTTTGGTACGCACGCTTAATGCTGATATGATATTCTCCCCACATCTCCCACCCGAGCCCAAAGGCATTGGGCAACAGGACACAATGTCACTGCCACAGCAGAAAACGCGTTAAGCAGATTTACTCGCACGCTTACTGGTGAGAAAAGGGGAGGGGGGGGGTGACATTTTTCCCACAACGACTGCATGAAAGACATCTCTTTTTTGCCCTTACTGAATAAACGGTTTATAAATGTAAAATCATGTTTCCTCTCTGGCGGTAGCCCAAGGATCTAACACCCCTGAATATGATAACGCCATGCCAACAGCCGGGCCTGAAGGGCAGCGAGAAGGCTGAGCTAGAGGTTAACTTCTGCTGAGGCTAAACCTGCTTCCTCTTTTGTGTTTTTTTTCATGTCTTTTCAACATAAATGTGTCCCAGGTGTGTCTAAACACCCCCAAAGTATGAAAAAAAAAAATAAACTCCTCTCTCTTATTTCTCCTGCTCGGTCTTTCAGTCAATGTGTATGCAAACACGGCGTTTGAATTTGACGTCATGGAGTGATCTGTGTAGCATAGGACCTCATCCAACCCTACAGTGCAGTAGACGCCCCGCCCACTAACACGTTGTGAATACACCGCTCTCAGCTCCACCCTCCAACACAACACCAAGCGGTCATTCCATCGGGCTAGAGCTGGAGGTTGTTTGGTATGTATAATATAAATATCTCAACAAATACCAAATCGTCCAGCATTGAATTTTATATGCATTGAATCCTACTGACTTGGATTATACTCTGATTCCTAGTGCCACCAGTTGACTTTTTTTTTTGTCAAACATGTCTAAAACATGTCTTGACGGATTAAGCAAACCATGAAATTTTGGTCACCCATTCATGTCCCCCTCAGGATGAGCTGTACTAACTTTGATTATCCTCTGACTTTCCCTCTCGCACCACCAGCAGGTCAAAATGTGTTCAAAGACTAAATAGCTGCACTAATGACATTCCCATAACTCTCAGTTGTGCTTTCTGTTTAGTGCTAATTTGGGAAAAGTTAGCATGCTAACATGCTAAACTAAGATCTTGAACATGGTAACTATACCTTATAACATGGTGTTTTGCCATGCTGACATCAGTATTTAGCTTTTGTACGCTGAATGGAAAAAACAGAACGGAAACTGGACAAATGTAAATTGATTGTGTTGTATTAATGGTGGCAGTCCATCAGGCAGAAAAAGAGAAAGATTCACTTCCTTTGATTTTAATTAACATGTAATTAAACCTCCATCATCTCAATATTTTTATGTTGCAAATGAAATAAAGTTAATAATCTTCCTAAATTAAAAAACTATAACTGAGTTATCTCTTATTGAAAAGATTTTAACACCAATTCTTTTACCTCTACTTCATTTAAATTTTGACAAAATGTCCAAGCTCATTAGAAGGATATTTTAACACAGTTAGCATGATTGCACCTACGGTTCAGCAACTTCACTGTATATAATACTTTAATTTACCGATTGGACCTATTATTTTCTTGTCTGTGTCTTACTTTTGCAGTAATGAAACTGTATCAAAAAAAGAATTAACGTGTGAACAGTGTCAATCAATAGTTGGAACCCAAAGCCTGCATTACTAAGCTTTAGTGGATAATCAAGTTTGACTGGAATATCAGCATTTGGATTTCACAGAAAGCTGATATTTTCATTATCTTGAGGGAGCCAGCAAGCAGTACGTGATCTGCCATCATACTAATAGCTTCAGTGTGTAAAGAGAGGAAAATCAATATGGTTTTGATCACCAGGGTTATTAACAAACGCTTTTGCTAATAAACCACTTTCTCTAAGATCTTTTTTTGCTGAGGTGTAAAAGTCTTTTTGTATTGTTTTCTTTCTGGATTTATTTATCTGGTGGTGTTTCCCACTATACCTGTCTTAACTCAAGGGTAAACTCTGTGGATAGATTGTCCGGAGGATACATTGGTAGGACAGACACGCTTTGCTGTGGGCCTTTTTTTCTCTTTATACTGGGCCAGGTGTTGTATTCAGATTCCCCTTGAAAGCTGTCCTCTGTTATGCCCTAAGCTTTTTTTTTTTTTATGAATTCCTTTTTGATGAAATGATCTGCTGTGCCAAAGCATATAAAGTGCAGCTGGGAGGTGACAGTGTAAGGGGGGGTTGCAATGTGCAAAAAGTGCTGCAGAGGCTTGCTACTAATATTCTGACTTCTATCTGTTGTCAGAACATGTGGCATAACATAACGATACTCAAGGACGATATGTCCAAAAATTCAATTACTGGGCCCTGGGGGGGCTCAAAGCTGTCCAGTGTCCTGTTTCTCAAACATGACTTAACTTTTAATGCCTAACATTAAGTTAGCTAGATAAAAATATCTTGTTTATTCTAATCAGGCTAACTTGGTAGATTTGTTAATCTTGGTCAATTAGTTAAGTTCTGATCATAATGTTGCGATATTGATTCACTGGAATGGCCCTGGGGGTACACACATCCCATTTTTATTGTTGCTTCAGAGTATTTAATTTAAAGTTGAGGAATCATTTTAGTGTTTTTTATATGAAAACAATGTATGTTTGCAGGTTAATTGGACTGATAACAATCATTAACTTTTAGTTGAATATATTTCATGCTTTGCTCAATATACAGTATGTTGCAGTGGGTCTGTCTTTCTTTATGTGTGTATGTATTGATTTTTGCATATTAAAATTAGACATTTATTTTTCCACTAAAACAATAATAAGTATAACATCATAAAGGCACTAAGTGTGTAATATTCATTCTTCAGGATGACAAGGATTAAATGGATTAGGTAAAAAGCGCCTCTAACTGTGTGTGTTAGTCTTATTATTACAGCCTACACCTTTTCTACAGGTCATGTTGAGAAGTAGATTATTGCTTAAATGTGGCCCATTTCAGACTGCAGTGTGAACTGTCCGCGGCCTAAAAGCGACCCGCATGTGCAGAAGAATAACAAGACATCACACGTCAAGTTAGCTTCGGTTAGCTCCCACTTGCTAACGCTCCCAATTTTAATTGGAGACTCCCATATTTCATTGCCCTCTCATGGGTGAATCACATGGGTGTTCACAACTTTCTGTTTGTTTCATCAAGGTTTCTGGCACTATACAACGCATCTGCCACACAACTCTGTCTCCCTCTCTCTCTCCACTGTGTCGGCACAGACACGAGTAGCAAGCATCAATTCCGACCTGAGTGTCCGGACAGTTTAAAAAGATCTGATCTGTATCGTATTTGGACCACATGTGAACATGTGGCCCAAATCCAAACTGGAAAAGATCAGATTCCATGTGACTTGGCCTGTTCACACTGTTATAAAAAGATCAGATCTGAGTCACATATGGGCAAAAAAAATAAATAAATCAGATTTGGGTCACTTTGGCCTGCAGTCTGCAGCCTTAGAGAGGGGGTCCTTGCAAATGCAAACTCATCACAACATTTCAAACTCTAAACAAGTTGAAAATCACTGATGCAGCCTATTTTGTCATGCATAAATATTTAATTCTTGATTGTGAAAAAAACAAATTGTGATTCTTAAGCCACTAGATGTTGATAATTTCTTATCTAAAATCACAATTACGTATATCACCATTTTTGTGTTCGTGCCTGAAAGAAGAGAGGCCATTTTTATCTTAATACTTGCTCACGCTTCAGTGAACTGAAATATAGGTGTGCTTAAAATCCTCAACAAGCTAACTCAGTTATCCACATACAAAGAACAGAGCCCCAGGACTGGTCTTGGAGAGGACTTTAGGAAATCACGATGAGGTGCAGGAATGTGTGTGGTAAGTTTCTGTAAACTCTGTAAACCCCAGAGAGGCTAATGTTACTTACAGTCACTGCACAATGACTTGCCACCCCAGCTGCAGCCAGGAAGCCTTGGCAGAGTTCACACATATATCCAGTCTCTGAGGACGGCAAAATTAACCTCAGAACCACATCAAACCTTTTTCTGGCGAGAGAGGGGCTGATAATGATGACAGACACTAGGCTCTCTTGGTCCTCTGGGAGGAGATCAGTGAAGAAAAGTGAGACGTGTTAGGACTCACAGCAAACACTGCTGATTTAGTGGTATGACGGGATGAGTGGGTGTTTGGACGGCAAGAATGGAGGTGGCGGGGAAGGGGGGTATGAAAAAGCACATTGTCAGATACTATCACTCTCCCCAAAGGAACAACGTCATGTCCCTCAGCACCTGCCTGAGCGCTGACAATGACATTTATCCATGCTGCTATGACTAAAGCACAGGCCAGACGACCCTGTCTGAACACCAATCCACCGACTGGCCCATCTAGGCGGCTGCGCTGAAATGAAGCTGTCATTCGTGCCATGGCTCTTTCACTGTGTCACTCTGTAGGGAGAGATTGATGCTCTTCCCTTTTTTCGCTCCTATTCATCGCAGCTCCTGCGGTGGGATTAGCTGATTTGAAACGTTGATGAAGTTCAGACAGCTCCAGCTGGGCACAGAGATACATCTTCATTAAGCTGCAAAGTGCTCCTAAAACATTATCATTAGTCTTCAAACCGCTGGATGGCAAGCTGCGGTCCAGAGCTGGACTGCCACATATAGGCTTGTCATTTTAAAAGCAGACTGTGGCAACATGTGTCAGGCTTCTCTCTGCTTTGATTAAGCCATATGGTTCTGAGATGGGTGATGAACTTTTACAATATGCCTTCAGAAGTTTCATCAGTACATATTTCACAAGCGCAGTGGCATGTTCAGTAAAATTCAGACATCAGGAGTGCTGTCAAGATCGTACACGTTAGAGCTAGTGTACACGAGAAAGGGAATGCTGCTTTCACATACCCTGTCTTATCAAAATTATGTTTATATAATACTGATTTGTTTTCCCAGTTCCAATTTTAGTCAAAGATATTCCTTGGTTGGATTATGTTCCCTGACAGCGTTTTCATGTAGATTTGTACATTTATGTACTGCACATTAGTCATAGGTAGGGTGGTGGGTGGATGGTGGGCGGACAAAACTCAAGCTTCAAGATCTAGATATTTCCTTTAGGAGCTGGTAGAGACCGAAAACAGAGCTAAAAGTGAGCAAATATTGGACATGAATCAGGTGGATGTAAACACGACTCAACTCAAATGCTAATATTGGCATGTAATTGCTAGTTGTGTAAATAAGCAACTGTTTGCAGGCTTTAACATCATCAGTTCACACTACAATGAAACATTAAGCTGAGCAGAAGAGAGCGGGGATTATCGATACTTACTCCCCCCTCTTAGTTAAGGTGGACTCAGAGCCTACAAGTGGATGCTGAGTAGGGCTGGGTAACATTTCAGTTTTGTCCATTCCAATTCCCCTTATCGAATCCAGTTCTTATCAAATCTTGTTTCCGATTCCAATAGGTATAAACAGTCAACTTTAAACAGCGAGGTTCATTTTAATGCTCATTTAGCGGACGCTTTTTATCCAAAGCGACTTACAATTGCTATACATGTCAAAGGTCGCACGCCTCTGGAGAAACTAGGGGTTAAGTGTCTTGCTCAGGGACACAATAGTGGATGGGTCACAGTGGGGGATTGAACCCGGGTCTCTCACACCAAAGGCATAGTCTTATCCATTGCGCCATCGCCATTTTAACTTAATGTATAAAAATAAATATGACTGACCAGTGTGATCAGAGATCTTTATGCTGTTTCTGATGTGCTATAACTCCTAAAGTCCAAGGATATTTTTATAGCAGTAGTATCTACTGTATAATGCATTTTACTAAACGGAGGAGACTCAGCCGTAGCAAGGGGATGTAACCACTTCACCACAAACCTTGTCACCACTCGGTGATATTCATCCACTTTCTCCTTGCTCATATTCCCCTTCATGGCTAAAGTGAAAGGAGGAGTGTCTCTGGGGCCTCGTCTCTAAGAAAAATATATATATTGGAAGCATTTGTAGACATCATTCGTTTCCCTTCAGTATAAAAGGTGAATGTCAGCTCACCTGTGTTTTGTACTTGAACGTGAGATGTTGCTACTGTTAGCGTTAGCTGTCTGGGGAGTCATTGTAGCTGGAACACATTGAACACGGTGCGTTCCTTCAGATTCACGCCGTGCTGAAGTAAACGTTTCCTCCATCGCACCAAACCTCCTTACTGCAGGTGTTGCATTTTGCTGTGTCGTTCTCTTTTTTAGTGAAGCTAAGCCAAACTTTTGAGTGTTTGCTGCTGTGGTCCAAGAATGGAAACAGAAGATAAGTGAAACAATTATGGACTGTAAAATGCTCACTACAGAACAGCTGGGATCGCCAGTGAAATATACAAAAATGAAGGTGGGTACATGAGCAGCAGCAGCAGCAGCAGCAGCAAGTGGCAGCAAGCAGTAGCATCACTTTTAGATGAGGTGTGACAGCAGGCATGCAGCAGTGAGAAGAGCACTGACGGCTTAGGTAAACTGCCACGGTTAACAGGGTGCATTGGATTTGTGATACAGTGGGTGGAGTATGCCATGTGAGTCTGGCACCTACTTGAGTTGGGCTGCCTGAACTGGCTTCATGGACTGCAGGTTTAAGAGATTAAGAATCACCATTTTAGGAACTTGCATACTATAATACCACAGGATAACTGGGGTTAACTTTATGGATACTGTGTTCTGATAACCTTCAGTGGCCATAATCAGTATTTTCATATTAACAATGTGTCACATGACTTCTTATATTTTATAAAGTGTCCCCACCTGACAGCGACTGCAGGGGCGGGGTGTAAAAACACTGCCGTCAAGTTGGACACATTCTACTTCCTGCTGAGTGCGTGAGCTTAGAACAATTACTGATCTCTTTGCCTTTGCAATGCAACTGCTGCCCCACAAGTGGCCAAAAATACAGTTAATGCATTCACAGAGTAATCTTTACAGACCATCGACGTAGGCATCCATCTGACATATCATCTGTATCACGTTAGAGATGTGTCAGAAATGATTTTACAGTATTTAACAGTATGATATGGTTTTACATACTGACTTTGAAAGTAAAGTCTGGGAACATTATGATTCCGTACACACTTTATCCAGGTAAAGGAACAAACAAGTCTATAAAAGCACCTTAGTAATTGGGTAGCATTCAATATCCTGCAGCAGCATGGGGGTACTGTGACAAATACTAATAAGCTTTTGGAGTCAGGAGAAAAGACAATGCATGTCTGAGTTTCTAGTTACTAACGTCGTAGGTGTTGGCCTCCTGGGGCAGTATTTGAAGAAAACAAATACCTAGTTTGTTTTTCTTCTTTCTTTTTTGGAGTGTGTTTCAAATTCAGGTGTTTTCTGCCTCAGTTGCCTGACTGTTTTAAAGGTAAATGGCCAGGGCTTTCTCTTTGTTGTGTATAACATAGAACAGCTTTATGTACATGAAAACACAGGTTCCCATTTCTTCTCAGTGCAAGCAACTTAGTAAATGTGGCCCTGAGAGAATTTCTGTTAACAGGCTTAAAATCACATGGTTGCTGGTTTGGATTTTGTAGGCTGGCTGGGAATACATGAGTGGGGGAAGTGAAACATAAGTGGCAAATCTTTGGCTTCTGGGACATGTGTGGAATATACACTTTATTAAGTACACCTGTTCAGTTGCTTGTTAACACAAATAGCTGATCAGCCAATCACATGGCAGAAACTCAATGCATTTAGGAACGTGGTCAGTTTAACTTGCTGAAGTTCAAACAGAGCATCAGAATGGTTGTTGGTGCCAGACGGGCTGGTCTGAGTATTTCAGAAAGTCCTGATCTACTTGAACATGACAATGAGTTCCACTGTACTTCAGTGGCCTCCAGAGTCACCAGATCTCAATCCAAGAGCACCTTTGGGATGTGGAGGAACGGGAGATTCTCATCATGGATGTGCAGCCGACAAATCTGCAGCAACTGCGTGATGCTATCATGTCAATATGGACCAAAGTCTCTGCGGAATGTTTCAACACCTTGTTACAGGCCAGTTAAGGCAGTTCTGAAGGCAAAGGGGGTCCAACCCAGTACTAGCAAGGTGTACCTAATAAAGTGGCCGTCAGTGTATCTGCAGAGGGACATTTTATGGTAAATGCAACACAAGAAAATTATATTATTAACAACAAGAAAATAATGTCTGGCTTAGGGTCACTGACCGAGGGGTCCAAGGGATTTGGGGGCCCTAACCGCATCTCCTTTGTGGAAACTGACTGTTATGAAAGGATAAGTCAGAGTTAAGATGTACAATCTTTTTTTATTAAAAAATGTTCAGTGGTCATTGGTTCCTGCTAAAGACATAAATCTTTAAAAACAGCTAATAGATATGGCTCAGTCATTTCCAAAATCAGCAGGTCACTGTAGTTTTTAACAACATTACTTTAACAGCAGGACATTGTGATGGTTTTGGTTTTGAGTATGCTTATATCCTATTTTATTTTGGTCTTTCTGTGTTTTCCCATTCTCTGTATTAGATCTTGTTTGTCTTTCATTATTTAGTCTTTATTCTGTGGTAGTCTCATTCTGTGTTTCCTGTTTTACTTTGTTACTTACCTCTCCTCACGTTTCTGATCACTTCACTTCCTACCCTAGTGTATTTTACC
>NW_024042825.1:0-4524 GCF_014851395.1 Micropterus salmoides | reverse complement strand
GTCGGGCCGGTTTCCAGACTGGAAATCCTCCATTTGGATCAGAGGAAGCCAATCAAGTCCACATTCGAGCAAACAACACCTTTTCAGCTAAATAAAACATTTTGAGAAAACAAATCTCGCCACAAGGTCCACCTATCAGCTGTTCTGGAGCTTTCACACAAATCACTGCTCTTCATCAGCAGGTGGGGTTTGTCGCATTTGAATAGAAATGGAGATTTTTGAGCACTTTAAGGACTTCTCGCCATTAGCTTAGAAGAGGGTCGTTCTTGACACTGAAGCAGCAGCTAAGAGAACAATCTCACCACACAGTTAATTTTAGCTGTTCTGGAGCTTTCGATGTGCTCAGAAAACATCAACAAGTCTACCAATGAAGACCATGCGGAGAGACTGAAAGCCCCAGAACAGCGACTAAATAGGTTTTCTTTTGAGAACTAAATTATGACGACTGAAAACATGTGACCTTTAATCTTTCACTGGTGCAGGTTTCCTTTAGTGGATATCGGAGAGGAAGCTTTGTTTTTTCGATTCTCTCTCCTCTCTGTCTGTGTCGGTAAACTAGGCCAGAGGAAAGTACTGGTGCCGCTAATGATTTGATTAACTGGCTTTGGTGCTCATGACATACATCTTGCTGAGAGTGAGTTTGTCATTCGAGAGGGAGATTGATGGGCCGCGCTCAGCGTCCTGGAGCCCCCGACTCCCTCCCTCAATTCCTCCCTCCATCACCTCCCTGCAGCCTCCCAGGTCTTTCTGCTGAGTCTGGCTGGTCCACAGGGAGGGACCCTGAGTACTTAGCACCTCCTAGGCTGCTCCGGCACGCTGAGAGGGAGGGAGAGGCAGGGAGGAGGAGGGAGGCAGACCTAAAGAGGCTAAACCGACACACATCTGAGAACATCTTTCAGGAAACAACAAGAAAAATTGTATTTGTTTTAAATTAGCTTCAAATTCTGCACTAGACATGAAACAAGAAGTCGATTCATCTTTTAGTTTATCCAAAGAAAATTAATTAGCAACATTTTTTATTATTTTTAATCAACCAAAAATAACAAATATTCACTGATTCTGTCTTCGTAGTTATGATGATTTGCTGCGTTTATTGCTTTATAGCATTTTAATTAATTATCATTGCTTTTTTTTTTAAAACAAGACTGAAACAAGAGGTTATCATTATTTGAATCAACTAAAAATTACAAATATAGACAGATCTGATTTTCCAGCTTCTTAGTTGCTGCTTTTATGTGCATTATGTCATGTTTTATTAAATATTGTTGCATTTTCTACTGTTCAACAACACAATAGCTTTGATTCTTTAACTATTCATAGACTGATTGAAAATGAACACATTAAAAGATAAGGAAAATAATCGTTGGTAGCACTGAGCATTACAATTGGGGGTTATTGTCATTTTCAGCAGGAATATAAATCTTATATTATCGTTCTCCAAATTTCAGAGGAATCTATAAGAAATCCCTCCATCCATTAATTAAGTGTTACCTTACACATCAGTTATAGAAGGGATTCAGCATTTCTACCCATAATTACACCCTGGGAATGTGGAGAAGCAAGGATTTGATATTGGAAATGTCACATTTTTGTTAGCAAACGTTTTTACCAGTTTCAGATCAGAAAATGGAAGGACAGCATAATTGCTGCTGCACTGCTAATATCCACAGCAAACTGCTACGTCAGGCTCTAGGATTAATCATCACCCTTAATACAAAGACAAGCTGCTGATAAGCAACAGAATGACATTTTGCCTATATTTATACTGGAGTATTAGCTTACTACAGCGGCCCTGTGTTGCACTGCAGGTGCAGTAGGGTTATTAGGGTTTAGGGAGTGACGTCCACCGGTCTGCCCCGACAGTAACAATCATTCTGTAAGGTGCTTTGTATAAAAGCAAATAACAACATCTGTCTCAGGTCTCATCCAGCCTGTGAGTCAAACTGGAGCTGAAGACTTGGTGACCAGGCTGGCCATTAGAAACAATGGGATTAGTTTGATTGTGATGAATCCTGAGCTCCTCAGTTAGATGAATGGAGAGGGGGGCCTGGCTGTGTAAATAGCATTTTAAGAGAGGTGAGTTAGTGATAAGGACGGATTTCTTTATCTGGCCGGTAAAGTGGGGGCCGGCGGACAGTGAGTAATTGATGGTGGCTGGATGCGCAGGCCCCCACCACAAGCTAGCGAGCTGCACAGAGAGCACTCGGGGGTCAGGCTCGCTGGCAGAGAAAAATGCGACCGAAAAAGGCTCAGCATCCACCTCCTACTCCAAAAGGACGGCCACTAATCTTCCTGAGAAGTAGAAGAAGAGGGGGCGGCGGCTCTTTTCTCTTTTCCTGCCTCTGTGTTGTCTAAATGAGGCCCTGCCCGGGGAGGCCTCAGAGAGGCAGGAGCAGAAAAATAGCCCCCTGACATTAGCACAGGCTCACTAACACACAAAATACTTTTTACACACAAACTACTACTGTTTTACTGTCAGCCGGGACAGCTGCGCTGCAGCGCCGCCCAAAACAACTCCAGATTATATTTTGTTTTGCAGAGGAGCATTAATGTTTACATGTTTGTTCATCTGCTGGTTATTACAACCAAAAACATGATTTATTATCACTGTGATCTTAACCATAGAAACCTTTATTTATAAATAAACTATTTTATTATTGTCAAGAAGCTGACTCAGTCTCTTTGATAACGTCGTCCTAATGTAGTGAAAGAGACTTTATTATGACATAATTAACAGACAGACTTCACTGCAGTCGCTGTATTGTGACCTCATTAACAAGAGACCACACTACACTCAGCGTGTAATGACATTACTGAGTGACACGCCACACTATAGGAAGTGTACGTATGTTAAAAACAGAGAAACTCACAGAGAGACTGCACCAGCTGCACTACAGATGATGATAACATTATTAAAGACACTCATTACTCAGCCGCAGACTCCACTTTGTAAAACAAGAGAACGTACCAAGGTTTGAGATGATTTGCCAGCTCTCAGCACAAAGTCAGAGTGAATTTTAAAATCTTAAACGACTTATTCTCCCAGTTTGAATGAACCTTTTTAAGGAAGAGCTGATGAGTTTTAGAAATAATTGATATTGGCTCAAATTCCCTCAGTTGCTTTATAGAAAGGAAGAATTTCTGATGTGTTTTTGCAGCGTGTGGCCCCTGTGCGTGGCCCCTCAGCGTAGTGCAGTTTTTCCAGTAATCACAGTGACTCTCTGGATTTCCACATGAGAACCTACTGCATACACAATCATCTGGGCTAATGGGGTTTCTGCACACACACACATTTCTGTGGCTCTTTGTAAACATTTAGCTTGATGACTTTCCAAGATGCCCTCGTCCTGTTTTATCTGAAGTTTTCCTCGGGGGAAAGGCTGGTCTAAGGGACCGCGAGATTAGATGTACTAAGTGAAAACAGAAATGTTTCTTAGATTTACTCTATTTATAGAGGGCTGGTAGATTACTGGATAAAACCCAGTTTTTTTATAATAAATACATAAGTCTTTCTGCTCTCAGTTGCTCCTCACTTGTTAGTTGTTTTCCGTCTTGAGTAGAGTCATTAAGGAAACTTGTAAAAACATGGCCTAGATATTCCAGATGAACCCCTGTGTGCTGTAGAGGCATCGAAAGCTGGAAATATACTTACATTGCATACGTTTAAAAGCTCCAAAAGATGCCAAATTGTGGATTTTTTTTGTGGAAGTTTTCAGTCAGGTGAGAAAAAGCCCAAACTCTGTTAATTAAGTGCCTTGTTTCCACATTTCTAGCCTTCAAAATTATTCTGATTCTTATATTAGTAAAAAAAACTATCCCTATTTATTGACAGATTTATTGAGATAAAGACGAGCTAATGCCGTCTTTGAGTCAGTAAACATGTAGGCCGCCGTGTAAAGCAAATTGGCGTTTTGGTGCTCACCACTCATCACAGTGAGGTTTCTCTGCGTTTTAGTAAGTATGGTTGGTTGACGGAAGCTGTCCCAGCGCTGAAATATGCAACCGCAAGCTTCAGGCCACGTCTGGAGACATCAATCTCTCAGAGCCATTAAGGTTTGCTTGCACTGATTCCAAAAACAACAGGCTGCATTCCTGGAGATTTACAGCTGTGGGGAGCGAGCAGTTGGGAGCGATATATGGATGTTTTAGAGGATTAAGCCAAAACTCCCCCACCTTTTCATATTCCTATTTGGAGTCCCTCCTATCCCGGTTTACCAGACTGCAAATGAGTTCTCCGCCCCCCTGAGAGGTGGCCTCTGAGGTTTAGTGGCAGTTCCCAGGTTTGTCTGGGTCCAGAATAAAGGCTGAACAGCGCAGAGGCACTGACAGAGTCCAGCCTCTGCTGAAACACGGGGATCAACCGCAGCGTCGCAAATGAACCAAAGTCACACACTAACTGCACTAAACTGATTAAAGCACATGAGGAGGCATCAAAATGTAGAATCATCTGTGCTTTTGGAAATGAACGAAGCGTCAACGGAAACAGCTGCATTAGAAAAGATGTTGGCGTCTATTTATTTCTGT
>NW_024042824.1:0-29377 GCF_014851395.1 Micropterus salmoides | reverse complement strand
AAAAGCACTCACTCTAGTTAGGTAATTTTCAAAAACACACCAGAAGTGGTTTTTAGTTAAAATGCTTTTTGCAATGTATTTAGCCTACTTTACATGTTGCACTTTGCACATGTTTATTAAATGTACAATGCTTTACATGTTGTACATTGTTTTTTGCTTTTGTATTAATTTAAAGCTTTAAAACTTGTAATTAGGTTTGTCAGAATGTCATTAAAGTTATACATTGTATATATTTTTTTTTACAAGTTCTATATTGTTTGTACACATATACCTTTACTGTATACTGTACATTTTCTTTATTAATATATTTGTACATTTAATTGATTTTGTACTTTACAACTTTACAAGCTTTTGTAATTAATGCCAATATAAAGTGTCTACGGTAAAAGATATTTAATTTAACAGGTTGTACATTGTATGTGCATATTCTGACACATTAATTTTACAAGATGTACATTCTACATGTACTTTTGTTTAACTTTATAAGTTGTACGTTGCACACATTTATTGCTTTTGCATTTATTTTGTAATTAGTTTCCCCCGAGGAATAGGGGTTTTGTCAGAATCAAAAATTAATTTATAAGGTTATATAAGGTTTATTGTATCTGTTTTATACATTATACATGCACTTAATTCTTTGCTTTGCAAGTCGTTCACACGTTCACACTGACTTTACAGTGTGAAATGTATATGTTGTTTATTAGAACCAATATACAGTGTGATGTACCAGTTTCCAAAAGGGAGACATTATGTGAGAATTAGATAGAACAACTTTAAGTTATTTATTGCTGTGTATATGTATTTTATTTTGTACTTTACAAGGTGTACATTGTAAAAACAACAAAAAAAGCCTATATAATAACAATTTGTAATTAGTGCCATTGTTTTTTCTTTAAAGTTTGTTTGAGACTCATGTTACCTTTATACCTTTTCATTGTAATGAAGGTTTAATTAGCTGTTTTACTAATGAAATGTGTGAGCAAGATGGCAGTCAAGAGATACACAGTCAGGTGGTACAGAGAAATTAAGCAAAACTGCTTGATCATAGAAAACTTAGAAACATGTAAAACTACACAATTGCATATAGTCACTTGTATTCAGTCAGTGATTTTGAGTGCTTATAGCTCTTAAATGGTTTAACACTATTTTCTGTTTCATGTCTAATACTGCTTGTGGTATAATTTAGATTTCAAATGCTTCAAACATTTCCTCCACACAGCACATGAGCTTTAATCGTCCATGTCAATTACTTTCCATGTCCGAAAATAATGAAAAAAGTGTTCACTGTGTTAGGCAAAATATGAAAGTAAAGTGAGTGAAGAGTATGGGTTAGGGAATATTTATATTTCCTAGTCTCCTCAGGCAGTGACGACGTGTTGGAGCACAGAATCTGTGTTGTTTTGAAATGCCTTTTCTGTTTTTTTTTCCAGCCTGTTTTCTGCTACAAAGGCAGCGAGAGCAGCGGCGTTAGACCAGAGCCGAGGCTGGAGTCTTTAAATCCTGACGCGCTTCAAAGCACGGAGAGAGCAATTCATCTTCTTATCTGAGACTCAAACAGGCTTTCTGTGTGGAAGAGAGAGGGAGAGGGGGAGAGGGAAGAGGAGAAAAAAAAATGCTGTCGAGTAATTTTCCGTTTAAACGTTCCACTCCACAACAATTTGCATAAGCAGCCCTGCGTCTGTGATAAGAAGATTGGTAATTTTCAAAGGCTCTGTGGGGATTGAGAATTAAAAGCCTTTCTCCGCTATCTCCCCTCTTGCAGCTGGCCACCACAGATTCCCCAGCTTCTCTCACGCGTTTCCTCCTAAACTACGCCTTATAAACTTTCTCTACCATCCTCTTCTTCTCTCTGCTCGCTCTGACAGTGTCAGAGTCGCTCCCTCTCTCTATATACTGTATTCCCTCCCTCCCCTCTCTCTTCCATGCACTCTTTCCCCTTCTTTTTCTACTTCTCCTGCTCGCTCATCCTGGCACTGCTGTTATTTGGGGAGAACAAGAAAATAAATAAGGTAGAGGGGGAACAAAAAAGGGCTTAGTATAACAAAGGAAGTGTTGCAGTATTTTTAAACCAGAATTTTCCAGATTGCAGGGCAGGCTGAAAGGCGGGACAGAGACACTCGCAGAGGGAGAGACAGAGGAGGATACAGGAGGGATGCTCTTATCACTAGTGACTTAATCTGCCAGAGAATGTGTCCTTAGTGCTAGCACTTCAGGGCCTATGGGTGGTGCAAGCCCTCAGGGAGAACATATCTCCCTGACACCTTTTTTTTAAATTCACTTTTAATGTCTAATATGAAGAGAGTAGTTCATATTTAAGGTGGAATATAACGAATATGGCTCGTTAAAGATTGACATCCACACTGATATTTTCCAAATTAGGCTTCCAGACACTAAACAGGTAAAAAAAGCTCAGGAGGTCTCAGGACAGCGAGGCATTGAGTGCTGTTCCAAACGGATGGAACGATCTTTTCCTGACTCGTAAGATGCCTTTAACTGCCCCAGTTAAGGTCAGTTTGAAGGCAGCATCGACTGACTTGATGCTGCCTATTACCCATAAGTGTGTGTGGCAGTGGTAGCTTACGAAAAATGTTTAAAATGGTAGATAAACAATTAGTCTACAAATATACGTTTTTAAAAGTTTTTACTAGTTTTCTCGCTTCGATTTTTGAAAAGTTAGCGAGAACTTAACACTGAACTATCATATTAGCCCGTGACAGTAGGTAGCAACCAGTGTTGGGCAGTAGCGTCGCTACAAGCAGCGCCGTTACTAGTTTAACTACATTTCTCAGTAGCTTGGTGGTAGCGTCGCTATTTTCTGAATCAAATAGCTTTTCAGTAACGAAGCTCTTTTATTGACCGAGTAGCGCGGTAGCTTCCACACACGCTACGTTTTGCCAAGCATTTCTGAAGGATCAGTTAGAGACGCTGGTGACATCACGTACCGATCCTTGGGCTGATGTCTGCGACTTTGCTGCAGGTGAATAAAGACACGCGCGATTGAGTTAACTTTCTATTCTGTTATTGTAACACCTCTTGTGAGAAGGATCATGGTCCAGCCTGGACAGATCTTCCTCTAGTGAGGAGGAAACTTTGATATGTAGTGGCAGAAACTTGTTTCCATGAGATGAGATCTCTCTCTCTCTCTCTCTCTCTCTCTCTCTCTCTCTCGCCTATTGCCATGAATGTTTAGGTTGTTTAGGTTGCAATGTTGCCAGAGCACAAATTCATATTTAAACAATAAAAAATATATAATTAAGTAATAATGTGATAATTAAGTAACTTTATACAAACAACAATGGTTCTCCGTTTGTTGCATGAGGAAATACATTTAACTGCAATGATATGGCAATAAGTAGGAGAGTTTCTGTGTCTGATTTAGCTCTCTTTCGCACACACACACATTTGGAGCAGGTTTTTAGTCTTTCTTCTATTGCTACTGTGGAATGAAGTTAATTGAATATAAACTAGTCCTATTCTGTGTGTGTGAGTGTGTGTATATATATATATATGACTAACTAAAATATTAAAAAATTAAAAGTAGCTTAGATGTAACTAAGCTACTTTTGCCACATTGCTGTAGCTTAGCTTGCTACATTTCACTGGGGGGGGGGTAGCTTCTGTGTAGTGAAGCTTCATTTAATGTAGAGTAGCTAGTAGCTTAGCTCACTACATTTCCCAAGTAGCTTGCCCAACACTGACGCTACGGCTAGTGACTGACAGGCAGAAGAGACGCAAGACAGCGTGCTGATTTCACACGTTGCCATAAGTGCTGCCCTAAAAGGCTGTTCGAAACCAATGTTCATAGAGATGTTCATAGCCTTCACTTGAAAGTGATGCCTTCTGAGGCACCTGTCTATTATGGTAGCGAGGCAGCAAGGCTGCCAGTGTGGAAAATCCTCTTACAAAGCAGCCTATTCCATAGAAGTTTTTTAAATATCACAAAAAGGGTTTAAGCTTGGTTGAGGAGTTTCCTGGTGTATCAATAAAAACACAGTGCGACAAAGTGCAATGGAAGCAGACTTGGTGAATAAGTAATGACAAACATGAAGCATGAGTGACTTGAACGTCACGGCCTGACTTGAATGTCACTCAAGCTTCAACTGAAGAGACAGAAAATTGCAGCAGATGAAATCGTCAGATCTATGTGGAGCGATGAGGATACTGTAACCTTCCTCAAATTACTACATGAAACAAACAAATGTCATTTTTCCATCAGGTTTTCTGTGTTGGCCAGTGCTGGGGCTCTGTTTTTTTTTCTGTTTCTCCCGTGTTCCCCCTCCCTTTTTGTCTGTGTGTGTGTGTGTGTATGTGTGTTATGGGCGTGACAGCATGGGCACCTGGCGGAGCTACACACCAGTCCTAAATGTCCCAATTAACCCATGGCTTAAATACTCCAGGCTTCCTGTGACTTGTCAACAGATTATTTCTTACCCCATGTGGGGAAGTATCTCAGGCCATCACTTGTTGCCCTTGTCTCTGGTTCATCCTGTGTTGTGTGATTACTAGCTTCCTCAGCAACACTTTTTGTTTCTCTTTTCCCTACCTCAAGATTCCTGTGTGTTCACCAGCGAAGCCACAAAGGCTCTCGGAAATGGATCTTGTTAATGGCAACCTGTCTGTTTCTTGCTCACGCCAAGCTACACATGCTCTTTTTTTAATTGTTTCATGTGCTCTGTGTCTGCTCCTGGGCCCGCCTGAACACTAGCCGTAGCATTCTACATTGTTTTCCATCATTTGAGGTCTAAATTATGTAATGTCATTGTGTTGTCTTTTTCTGTAATGGTTTAAGGTCACTAGACAGGAGTACTAGTACCTCCAACTATTTATCAACTCCTAATATTAGAGCAGTTGTGTATTAGCAAATATCAAAAGTATTTAGTAATATTAATGCAGTTATTAATATCACAAAAATATTAATACAGATCAGGTAATACAGGACACCACCCTGGAATCAAGGACCAATAACCAAATGTGAAAACCATCTCAAAAATTTGCCCATCTAGAAATGTCAATTTTCAACACTATTCTACATTAATGAGGTAGACAGTACAGTAAGGAAGCTTAAGTAGAGGGTTAAACTACACGCTGTGGGTTCATACATACTTGCTCTAAATCGCTAAAATATATTCTCAGACATCCAGTGCAGAATAAAATACATATAATCAGCTAAAGGTTATATGAAAGGTAGGACAAAAAAGTTCAACATTTATCACAAGACTAACTAAGACTTTCTTTGGCTCCTTTTCCAGGTCCACGTTGCTGAGGGAGCAAACTAAACTGGCATCCCCAGACACATCCCTCCACCTCCTCCTGGGGTATCCTGGGGCCTTTTCAGACAAGCAGATATATAAAATCTGTCCACCATGTTCTGGATCTGCCCCAAGGTCCTCTCACCAGTTGGATGGGAGGTGTCTTGGGACACATCCTGATCAAGTGCCCGATTCTCCTCAACTTGCTCCTTTCAGCAAACATTTGCTGAATCTTGACAAGCTACAGGAGCTCATTCCTGTATCCTTAAGGGGGAGCCCAGAAATCACGTCAAAGACACAGTATTTGGCTGCTTGTAGCTATGATCTTATCCTTCCAGTCAGTACCCAAAGCTTATGACCATGGGTAAAGGTAGTATTGTAAATTGAGCTCAGCTGCATCAGTCTTATTTCTCATTTGTGAGAAAAACCCTGGGACTCTTAAAATCCTTCAATACGGACATTGGCTCCCTCGTACCCTGTAGGGAACAATTCATCTTTTTCTGACAGAGAATACTGGCCCCAGACTTGGAGCTAACGCTCATCCTGGCTGTTTTACACTTGACTTGCCAACCGAAGTCAATGCACAGTGGAGGTCACAGGCTGACAAAGCCAGCAGAACATCACTGGCAAAAAGCAGAGATGCAAGCCTGAGGTCATCAAAGTAGACCCTCCTGCCCTTTGCTGCACCTTAAAATTCTCTTCATTAAATTCACAAATAGAAAAGGTTACAAATGGCAACGGTGGCGAAGCACAACACCCACACAAAATGTCCAAGATAGAAATCCACGTTTGCAACAGGCCCAGGACTTTAGAATGGAAGCACCCCACAAAAGACCTCCAGAGACACGTTCATTAGCCTTCTCCAAGTCTACAAACACCCATGAGCCCTGCAGTATTTCTGTAAAGGTAAAGAGGAAATCCAAGGCCTTGAAATGCATTTTACAAGAGCACATTGTTTCTGTCCACAGGGACTGTCCCCAACTTCCCTCGGATGAAGTTATGTTAGTCACAGACAACAGATCGACAAAATTCTGTACCCTCAGCAGCTAAGGGTGATCTTCATGCACCGTGCCTCTGTAGAGCTTTTAACTATATAAGTGACCTGTTTCAGGGAGATGGGAAAGGATTCCCCCGAGTCCTCCATCACTTCCTTGTCCAACCTGCTTCATACAAAGCCATTTAGTGCGTTTCCTTCCTCTTTGAACTCTAACCCTTGCCTTTACTCTTCATCATTTTCCGCTCTAACAATCAATATTTTAAACAGCACCAACAATTAAATGTTTTGAATATTGAGGACTTTAATACCCTGAAATGTTTTAAGGTCATGGCTAGGGCTGTACATCGATTATTTTTCAAATCGATTAATCTAACAATTATTTTTTTGACTAACGACTAATTTTGTTTATTCTAAAGAAAGAAAAGTTGCCCATTACTCAGTTAACATACCAATTTATCCAAAATAAATATCAAAAACATGTCTAATCTATATTTTATTCAATCATCCTGATGAAGCACTTTAAAATAATGACAATAGTAGCAAATCTTAAAATGAATCAAATTTCCACCTCACTGATGTGTGTGATGTGTAATAATAACAATAACAGACATTAATTAGGCTACTTTACTTAAAACTTTAAATGTTTCTGACATGGATTCATTTCAATATTGAGTAATGCAGTATGATAATAAAATGTATTTCTGCATCAGTGAACACCTGAAAGGACTCAGACTGTACAGTCAGTCACAGATTGTCTGCAATTAGATTCAGCAGTTTTCTCGCTCATACGTGGCCGTTAAACAAACAGAAAATATGAAATAGCCGAACATTAGATGACACGCGGTGTAACGTTACGTTACCATAACAGCAGCGGGGCATAAATTACTTTTAACATGAAGGCAATGCAGAAGCTCACGGAGCAGCACGTTGTTAAGTGTTTGTCTGAAATACTCCAAACTGTCTTGTAGCTGGAGCTTGTCCGGGAGAATCCCACACTGGATGCAGTGACGTATTTACGTAATCGATTATGTCGACGAATCGCCCTAGTCATGGCTAAAGAGTGATACCAAAGAAAAAAAGGTAAAGGCTCTGAAAATGAGCTTCGTCGTTAAGACACCTGAAGTTCAGTTATTATTTTCTATGCGGAGAGCAATTCGCCACACCAACATCTCTAGGCAGATGGGCTGCTTGTACAGTAGGCATAAGGATAGCATAGTCTTCTCTAGTGCAGCATAATTCTTTTTAAATAGAAGTCTTGTTTTCACAGCTTTAAGACTTGACATTGTTTTGCCTCTCTTCCAGCCCAATCGTGAACTGTCCTGTTCAAGAAATATATGAAGGTCAGCGGTGCTGGTCAACTGCAAGGAAGAGGCACGAGTTACAGAAAAGAGGAGAGCAGAAATGGCGTGTTCATCTTTCCCTTTTTCAATATTGAACTAACACCCTCTGAGACTACTGGAACTACTACTATAAAAAACAAAACCATTTAAAAGCACCATTTTCTCCAAGGGGAGAAAGCAGAAATGTTGAATTATAACCATTTAAGAAGATGGGACTGCCATACAAACTCCACTCTAAATCCATCTAAACTCCACCTCCAATACATGGAAAACAAACCTGCTGTGTCTCTGGGGAAAAAAACTACTTATCTTGTGTGACATGAGAAATATCCTCATAATACAACAGTAATACAATGCAGTGATAATGGCCACAATATTATTTTCCCTTTATCACATCTGGTTTGGAAAATTGGAAGTCCATAAAATAAATAATGTTTACAGCAGAACTGCCTCACTTGTAATCGGCTTATATGCAATTTACATAAAACTCAGAGTCCCATGCAGTCACCCTGATTATGATATTTAAGAGGAGCAGCAAATAAACACAGACTTTATGGCCAATCCTGGCATCCTGCGTGGAAGCCCTTTGACAACCATTGTCAACAATGGAACAAAAATACTCACCAACATCAGCATATTTGACCAATTATTAAAGATTGATTGGCCTTTTGTTAAAATCAGCATAACAGCCAGCCAGCCACATTGTCTACTTCTGACATGTTGGGCATTCCTCTCTTTCAGAACCTGCTGACTTACATACCAACGCAACATTAGCCATGATTCTACAATGACCATCGTATGTGGTGACACAAATGAGGAAATATGAATTTGAAGTGATTTTTCAGTACAAAGTATCAAAAGCAAAAGCTGAACCTGGTTGAAATGTAGAGCAGTATGTTTGGAAAAGTATAGAAGCATTTGGGAGGCATTCTCACCCAGGGAGTAGCATATGTCAGGTTTTCTTATGGATGTATTTTCCTCCAACATGCACTCACTGTGCAAAAAACTAGATGAACAGTTTCTGGTGGGGAAAAGACATCAACTCTTATTAATCTTCTGTTTCATGTTTCCTAGAGACTCTGCGTTGCAGCTGGCAGGCTTCCTACTCTTCAGAGCGGATCGCGACACAGAACTTAACGGCATAGGTGGAGCTATCTGTTTTTTTTCCAACAGTGGCTGGTGTAACGATATGACACGCTGCAATGGGACACTCTAATCACTTCATGGTCCACCTGATTCCTGCATATAGGCAGAAATTAAAGCTCTCTAAACCTGTTATGAGGATATCAAAGCACTGGACCAGTGAAGCTATGGAGGACCTTCGGGGTGTGCTGGCAGTGACGGTATTTCAGGACTGCTACCAACAGTGTGGATGAGTTCACAAAGGATGTGATGTACTATATTAGCTTGTTCACAGCTAAACTCAGACAGCTAAGATTGGAAAAAGAAGAAGCGTTTAGGAGTGGAGACAGGCCAGGTTCAGGGAGTCAAAGTACAGGTTTAGTAAGGTGCTAAGAGTAGCTAAATGACTCAGCCAATGACTCTGCTTCTGTTTGGAGGGGGCTCAGACAGATCACAAGTTACAAACCTAAAGCCCCCCACTCCATTAACAACTTTCAACTTGTCAACACTTGTGAATGAGTTCTACTGTGGCTTCGAAAGACAATAGGATAGTTCTGACACCACCCACTATGACACTATCGACCAGCTCCCGTCCACCTGCCCCATCTCAGCAAGAGCTAACGTTTGTGATGAAGTCATTTCAGCTCCTTGTGTTGTCCCAACTCAAATCCATCACAGACCCACTCCTGGATCACCTGCAGTTCACCTACAGAGCCAACAGATGTGTAGACAATATATTATTAACAATAAACAATAAATATGGCCCTTCATTTGATACAACCCTTATTGGGCTCATCTGTTGTGGGGATGTCCGCCTACAGGTGGGAGATTAACTATCTGGTGACCTGCTGCAGTCAGAACAAGCTGGAGCTTAACGCTCTTAAGACAGTGGAGATGGTTGTGGATTTCAGAAAGAGCCCAGCCCCACCCACCTCCATCACCCGTGGAGTGCTTCCACTTCCTGGGAACCATCATCACCCAGAACCTCAAGGGGCTCCTGGAGAAGTTCAACCCGCCAAAGACAATGATGGTGCACTTCTAAACCACCATCGCTGAGTCCATCCTCACCTCCTCCATCACCATCTGATACGCTGTTGCTACCGCTAGGGACAAGGGCAAATTGCAGCGTATCAATTGCTCAGCAGAGAAGGTGATTCGCTGCAATCTGACATCCCTCTTGGACCAGGGTTCCTCCAGGAAAGATTGTGGCTGACCCCTCCCACCCTGGACACCTCTGGCAGGAGGCTGCAGTCAATCAGGACCATAACCTCATGCCAGAAGAACAGTTCCTTTCCAACAAGGCGTCCAATTGGACGTATTTGAATAGCTCAATCAATCAAAGATGTGGGCAGTGATTTAAAGGTCTGGAACCAGGATACTGTACACACTGCTAGCAAATATTTGCCACAGTGCAAACATAATGTGAACAGCCCAACAAAAAGAATGGATCTTGGCAATAAATTTGACATTATTATTGTTTATGACCTTCCATTCCAACCACGCTCAATTAAAATAAATTCCTGCTTGTCTAGTGTAAAAAGTTCATTTTGTGTGCACTAATGGTCAAATTTAATTCCTTGTAGAATATCCACATCGACCTAACACCCTGAAGAAATCAAGCTTTTACAGAATCAAATGAGGTTGTTGAGTTACAAATACAATTGCCCCACCTTTGACGAACTGTTTCAGATTTCATTGTTTAAAGAGAAAACAAAGACGTTCATTATGATGTGATTCATTCATCCAAGCTCTTAAGACACTACAATGGAAACAGATTAAAGCTTTTTAGACTCACAAAGGTATCGTCATTGCTGCTATTGTGGGTTAATCTAGAGCAAGAAAGGCAAACTAAATTTAGAGTGGTGTGTACAATCATGCTGGAATCATTAAGGAAAGCCTTGCTTTATAGAGCCTTTCACATCAAGTATCTGAATGTGTTTGTGAGTGTGCGAGGGAGTCAAAGAAAGTGAAGCACCAGCAGTATAGTGTAACCTGGGTTTGACCAATCGGCTGACCCGACAACCCTAAGTTACATATATCTACAATGAATTTGTTATTGCAAATGTAATGCAAGCTACTGACAGTCTCCTATAATAGGGCGGCAAGTGAGGATCATCACCTTTGTTTGAATCAAAACTGGCAACCAATGACATACATCTGTCCACATGCAGATCGGAGGAGCCGGGGATCAATCCACCAACCCTCTGAGTAGCGCGCGACTCACTCTACCTCCTGAGCCACAGCCGCCCGAAGGTAATGTCAGGCAGGTTGGGAGTACATATTTACCAGATGATGGATGTTAAGCGACAACACTGTTTTTTAATAAGACACTGTTATGTTAAGGTTGGTGACAAGAATCACAGTTTTCAGATTAATCGGCCGCTTAACTCAAGAGAGAAAGTAGCTTGACGCTGTGTGGCCATAACCTATCAGTGCTGAGATTGTCCAGACGTCACCGGCTGCTTCAGAGCGTTGTTTGGAGAGGACCAGGCAGAGCCGAGGGAGGGATCTCCGCTGGCAATCAGACTGCTGCTGAGCTACGGGGAGACGTACAAGAGAGCCGGCACAGTGCTGCAGCTTTTGGACATATAAACACCCGTAGTCGGACTGGATTCTGCTATGACAATTATGCTGTTTACCTGCGGGAGGAGCTCAGAGTTGACTGCTTTTATTAAATTAAATTTTTACTAAAATTTTTGGGATTAAATCTTTTATCTTCATTCACGCATCTCAGCAGAGAGCTACCCTGTGTTTCCAGTTCCACCATTGTTGTTAGCGCCAGTGTGCACCCAAAGCTCTACTACTACTTCGTATTTATATAAAAACTGGACAAAACTGGACACTGTAGACTGAGAAAAGTAAGCAAGAAAGTTGAATGAGGAAGTTAGTTGATTCCATCTATCGCTTTACTTTACTATGAACAAGTTAGCATAGCATAGCCCTGATCAATCCGAACATCGTTCAGAAAACGAACATTTTAAAAGTTGTTGTCCTGCTGACTTACTGACAGACATGCATGAATTCATATGTTTAACAAATCGGCATCATGTTGTAGTTATTTCGGCATCCTTCATTGCAATTAAATCACAGCAAAATGTTTACTTTGAGTTTATATAGCTGTAGTAACCGTGGGTTGTGTTTATTCGCATTATCTATTCTAGCAAGAAAACCCCCCACGAGGAAAGTGTCATGAGGATTTAATTCACATTCCAAAATAAGCCGTGTTTCAGTACACCGACTTTACTTGGGTGGACTGCATTGGGATATTAATGGTCGCCAATGTATATTTGGCAGAGAAACAGAGAGAGAGAGATGTTAACTTGTATTACATTGGAAAATGCGGACACAGTGGATATTTTACAAGAATGGACCAGTAAAGCAACACTGAACACATCTGTTGGTGCCAATGTCATTCAGGACCACAGCCGTCAATTCGAAAGGCTACATCATTAACAACAAGCTTATTTTAAGATGTGTGAGTGAAAGAAGGTCTTGTCCTGCAATAAATGTCAATGTTTTATTATGGACATACAATTGAATAGATCCTAGAAAGAATAGCCAATGCTTATGCTGGTGCTAATTGCAGTTATAGACTGCAGCATGCTGTGTCGCCACATCCCAGCTGTCTATAAGGCCTTTTCACAGGGAAAAGTAATGTATTTTGTTTGTGTGTCAATGTAAACTAGGGTTGGGCGATGTCTACAATGAAACATCGGGAAAGATGATGACATCAGGTGTGGCGCGGGTGTGTGTGTGTGTGTGTGTGTGGGCGGGGTCTTATGTGCACATGTTCACTCGCACAGACTTCCCTCTGTAAGAAACTTGGTACCCTATATCACGGACGGACCAGGTAAAGCAACAATATTGCTACAGTGCAGATGTTGGTTTCGGTTGCCGGGTCGCGAGTGGAAAAAGACAGAAAATAGAGGAGTGTCTTTTAGGCGACTATAAAACATATTGCTGATGGAGAAAGGGGAGCAGACGGGGGGGAGAGACACGGAGAGAGGCGGGGCAAGACGGTTTACAGTGAGAGGGTGAGATGCAATCGCCCTGTAGTTCCCTGCTAAGTGGACTGCACAGGGTATTCGGCCATTTTAAGTGAGATTCCAAACCACAGGGAGCACAACATGTTCAGTTCAAAGGGCAATGTGAACTGTGTAGGGAAGAAGGGAACAACGGTTCATTACTTCGCAGGAAGTTGACAAGAAAGATTAGCCATAAGCCTTACGCCTTATAGGAGCAGCAAAAACTAACAATGGAGCAGACCACAGAGTTTGTATCTCTGTAATTATTGTTGTTGTAACTAACGTTATCATTATTAATATGATTATTTTAGAGGTTAGGTTACCTAAAAACAACAATGCTCATATGAATCTTTTTAAGGATGACGCTGCATATCTTGAAAATTAATCAATCACATTAATTCACAAGTAACATACATTAGAAATAGAAGAAGTTATAAAAACATAAGTTTTGTAATTTTAGCAAGTTTGTTTTAATATATATTCAATATTTAATTTCAGTAAATGTCCACTGTAGCAGCCGGTATCCGAGGTGTTTACGTTACCAGAGTAACACATGGCGGAACAATAGTTATGTATTGTTACTCCAGATTCTATGAGTATAGGTGCAGACCTCTAAGGCCATCGCTATTGGGTTTACTCCTACGCGCGCCTGCGGGGCACTGATAACTTTTGTCTACGCCCACCCACAGCGTGGACCTCTCCTACGTCCGCACCTTATATATATATATACACACACAACGGTGGGACATAGCCATCTGCTCCCATAGTGCCTTTTCTTCCAAAAACCAAGGCCCAGTGAGGCCCAGTGCTTAGAGGGCTGTGCCTATACTCATACTCATAGAATCTGGAGTAACAATACTTAACTATCATTCTATTTCATAGCGGTTGTACTGATACTGGACGTAGTTGCTCTTTAGTTTTATGTACAGACTGAGCAGAATTGTGCTGTCTTCTCACAGTTTGGATTTAAAAAAAATAATATAGTAAACTTTTTCACAGGCATTTTGTAGTATAGTTAGACAGATAACATGATGTATCACTTTAGGATTGTTTATAATTATCATTATCATGAGCCGTGTATCGTATCATGAGGTACCCTGCGATTCCCAACCCACTGTACACTGATAGCCTGTGTTGCAGCCAATAAAAAATATCTTTTAATTTTTAGATATGTTATTAATGTACACTGTCCTTGTCAAAAAAAGTCAAACAAAATCTAAACTAAATCACTATTCAGAGTTGTCTTGTTCTCCTCATGGCCACTGGCCAATTACATCTATTGTGTTTACTAGTGGTTTGTGCTGTATTGAAGTTGTTTTGCACTTTACATGGGTAATTTTTTTTATACTGTTTCATTAATATCTTGATGTATAGATAATACTGTAAAAAAATGTACCTGTCAGCTAGAGTAAATGTTTTAATCCTTTAGGTTTGGAACCACCTCTTTATATACAGTATATTGAACAAACACAGGTAATGCAGTTTTTTAATTTTAAACAATAAGCATATAGACAAAAACAAAGTAGAAGTAAAAGTGCAGTCAGTCACTTTTACTTTGAGTGTTTCAGTGTATTTAATTGGCAGTAAAGAACTGCGGCCCATCATGATGCTAGAGGTATACATAAAATGCATTAAGGGTATAATTGTGTATGGTAGGTAGCTGGTTTTATGATTACTTCACTGTGTATCCACAGGGCTGGCCTTACACATACACAAAATAGAAATATCAAATGACTCCATACAAACATGATTTTAGTTTCAGCATGTGTGCACCATAAAGGCGACCAAACACAACCTTTCATGTACATGTTCCGTCTCGGCCTAATGACCATCGCATGTTCTTTTTAGTTTGTCCTCAAACGTTGTCACTCAGACCTCATTTCTGTTCTTGCACTGCACCTTCAACACATCACTTGTCAATCAAACAGCAGGACTGCTTCTGTGATTACTTTTTTCTTGGCCTTTCTGATGGTTTTCTTTTTTTGATTAATCAAGTTCCTGTAGCTGGCACTTTGTGCCCACTCTAAATATACAGTTTGTGACATATTCCAAATTCCAGACTGGAAACAAGTTGCATAACTCTGTGTTTAATGAATGGGTCTACCAGATATATATTTAATAAATGGAAATTCTTTGATGACCTGACTATATCTATAAAATAGACATTCACCCGTATGACAATGTCAAAAGTTATTAATATAAAGTAGCAAGATTTTTGTTCTTTCATGATACTATGACAATGATGGCGCAATGGATAAGAAACATGCCTTTGGTGAGAGAGACCCGCTTTCAATCCCCCACTGTGACCCTGAGCAAGACACTTAACCCCTAGTTAAGCCCCTAGTTGCTCCAGAGGCACGCAACCTCTGATGTATAGCAATTGTAAGTCTTTGGATAAAAGCAATGAATAAATGTAAATGATCTACAGTATAGTCAAAATTGAAATGTCATGAATCTTCCACAAATAAACAGCAACACACATCCTTTAACAAGGTAGTACACAAACACTCACACTGTCATCAAATGAGATGCACTGTGGTAGTGTAAATAACCATATGCATGTTTATGTATGTTATGAATGTTACGTGGTAGATATTTGTATTCGGCATCAAGCATACATGCTGCAACTATTACCATAGTTCAGGATGTTTTTGTTCATATTTTTTGTCCACACCTAACACCAACTCTGTCCACATTGAAACCTTAAAGACTGCACATTCTTCCATTTTACAAATAAAAACTTGAAATCATAAGCAATAAAACGCACCCCATCTCAATTTAATACATGTAGGATTTTGTATATATGTAAATGTATATTTTTTATTAATATGTATTTATATCAATATATATTTATATTTACCCTAACTGCATTTTCTCTTTGAGAATAAATAGTACAATCTGCCTGCCTGCCTATCTATTTGCAGTGCTATTAAAATAACCAAATTTGTGCTGATTGTTCCATCCGACACTTAACAAAAAAAGTGGTCTTAAGAGACATCTGAGAAATGTATCCATGTTTTATTTGAAGTCAGGTTTACTCTTTCCTCTTCAACATGCTTAGTCCAGCTGTGGCTGATGGGTGCAGAGTCAGAGGAGTGTCACTGACATCAACCTGGGTAACTTCAAACATGGTTATTTCCACTCCACATCCTTCAAAGTAGCATAAAGAATCCAGAGGGGCTGGAGGAAGAGTGATTGAACAGTAAGTCAGTTTTCCTGCAATCTGTCAGAGTTAGCCCATCCCCCCAGTCCGAGTACTGTGATCAGTCAGAGCTTTAGCACTGTGATTAGGTTTTTCTTTTTCATTATCTTATTTGTCAGAAGGGCAAAAATTGTCTGTGCCTATGTGTGGATGGGTCCATTCATCCATGTACCCATTCATTTACAAGCCGTCTTCCTTTTTTGTCTTCTTTCCCTTCCCCTCCTTCTTCCTTTTGTTCCTTTCATAAACACAATAGGCAGTGTTTTATATTATCTTCAATTAAGTCAGAGGAAAATGGTGTTACATAGATTTTTTTGAGACTCAGAAGGATTTAGTAGCTCACTTGGAGATCAATTTCAGTTCGGAAAATAGATGGACTTAACATCAAATCAAATCAAGTATAAATTCAGTTACTTCTACTTATGAAAAGGATACTGCTTTTGCTCACTGTATTGCTAGAACATCTGTGTTTTAATGGTAATTATAAACTATCTTGTTTAGATAACAATCAACAATCAGAGTTCAGCGTGGTCCACTGAACACAGATGAGGTGATCAAACATCACAGCAACTAGAGAAACTTGCAGAAAGTAATCTGCCTCCAGATAATGGATTATAGATTCAATTTATTTTCAATGTAAAGTGAGTAGACAAGGCAGGGCACGAGAAGAAAATGACATCCGCTCTTAATTGACCATTGGTGGAGATGTGCAGTGGTGCATGTAGAGTGTTCAAGGCTACATCAGTGCTTAGACTTGCTGCCAAGTGTTCAATCTCGTTCTTTCAAGCCCCTCTCCCCTCCCCCCAAATCTGTTCTATTGAATTTTTATGTGGTCACCACAGTGCTATTAAGTTCACGCTACATTCACTTCAAATTGGGTAAATACAAGCTAGCGACTGGTAAAATTGTTCACATCAGCTCCTAGTGGCAATCAAAGAAGATGTAGAGGTCTTACAGCAGATCAAACACCCAAACAACTGACACCTGAGTGAACCTGAACAAGATCTCGGGTGTACACATCTATAGTTCCAGATTGGCCCTAATTTAAAATCAACATGGTCCTCAGGTGATTTTGTCTGGACATGGCAGCATCAGAGAGAGTATGTATCTCTGATCTCACTGATCAACACTGAAGGCCTTTTTACAAATGTTTGTTTGGTGTTTATGTCCAACCCTGCCACTGAAACAAATTCAGAGCTTTGTAGCCCTTGCTGGAAATTGCAGTTCTACAAAGGTTCAAATATCTTAATGTGAATTATTTGCTTATGAAATAAGTTAATGCTGAACCTAAAACACACCAGACCTTTGACTACGTCCAGACCAAAACGCCCAATCCCAAGACCTAAAATGGAGAAGTTTGAAAACTTTCCGGCCCCCGTTTTTATTTTAAAACTCCAGGGTAGTCTTTTAGTGCAGACAGGCGAAAATGGAGGACTCTCACTTTTAGCTTCCTGATTGGGTGTTATCAGTTAAGTTTTAGTTATTAGTTAGTTTAGTTTTTTTTGGTATTTTTAGTAAAATATTTTGTACCGTGCAAATAACACTTCACAGCGAGCAATAGCCATCATTTCAATCTCTTGGTTAACTATAGACCCAGTTTAGTCCGGCTATGAGTAACCCACTTCTAGCCACAATAACCTTAAATTTGGTTACATGACGTTTTTGCCAAAATAAGGTGCAAAGTGTATGATATTCCATCATATAAGCAAAGTCAACAGTGATGACAAGGTTTCTGGTTTCATTTCTTTCACATGTTCTGTGCATAACCGCGATTTTTCTCGTAGTCAGACCGGCTGTTTGTAGCCCACTTTTAGTCAAAATGTCCAAAACTGATTAATTCTGGTTGCCCAGGAGCAAGTGAAATGGCTGATATCCCATTATTTTCGCAATGTCAATAATAACTACAAGATATCAAGTGTCATTTAATTGACGTGGTCTATCTGTGGCCACGATTTAGCTCTGAATTGGACAGGCTACATGTAGTCTGTGTTTAGCCCACACAGCGAAATCGAGGCAGTCAGTGGTCTAATTTTAACGGCTTGGCTATTCACCTTAACTCATCTTTTCAGTATATCGACTCACCATATAATGTGCTGTACCAGAAGTAATTGTTGTTTTCAAGGAGCTGCAGGACACAGCATCTTCAGATTAATTTACAAACTTGTGGACAGAGAGTTCTTTCCTTTAAGGTTTAAGGGGAATCTATAGAGCTCACCTTGTTTAGTTCTAAACAGTATTTACTGACAGGTAACATCTGGTCACATTGTGAAGGTTTAAAAAGAATAACTGACAAAGGTGGTTGTTCCTCAGTAGAGTTTTATGTACAAGGCAGCCGGCTCAACACATTGTGTTCCTATATCAGATGTAGGTGTGTTCAGGTTGAGTGGTGATTGAGTGGTGTAGCTGTGGTCAGAGACAGATGGATCCTCCCATTTTGTTTCCGCATCACAGTGCGTAGGCATGTGGATGTGGTCATCCTCACAGTTCTCTACTGCATCTGTAGAAATAAACCATAAACATAATTTTACATTAGGACTTAAAATACATCATGAGTTTCATATATCATGGCAACCACAATTATACAGAACAGTGTGTGTGAGACAGGTGTATTAAAAACTAGACAGTATTCACACAATCTCTAATTCATTTATTAATACTTAGCTCAATATCAACATCTGAATAAGAGATGTGAGAGAGGTAGCCGGCCGGCTAACATTGTGATATATGTAAACAGGAATAACGTGCTACTGTTAGACTGTAATGGAGGAGATCATAATATCTTATAACACCTTAATGTCAAATATGAAATACACAGCGTTAGGCAACAGTAATCATGCAAAATTCATTGTATTTAGTTACTTTAGTTACCTGCTCATTACTGATCTTTAAATGTATTTATAGAAGGGACATAACAAACATAACGTTATGCAATCGAACACATATATAGCTAGCTTACCTGAATCTGACAAGTTGTTCAGAACCCGATGTGGCTTATTTACTGGAGCATCTTAGCCGAGGAGTTCATCAGTCGGCTTCCTGTTCATGAAATGGTATAAACACACGGGCGCAGTGTGCTTCAAGTGTAGCGCCGTCAGCCTCAAGTAAACGTTAGTGTCAAGTTCTCCTCAACTTTAGGTGGAATGGTATAAGTTGTAAAATGCACGACAACACTCCGACCTCTTCACATTATACTCGTAACGAGTGTGCAGTTGTTCTCGCCTCTTGAAACTGAAAATATAATACTTAACATCTTTTCTCGGTTATTGTCTAACGTTACAGCTAGCAGCTAGCTGAAGTCCCGCTCAACCGAAAGTTGTGGCCCTGCTCTGCCGGAAGAAATGAGACAAAACGAACGCAATGGCGTCGCCCTTGCCGGTGTGGAAATAAGGTGAATATATAGCCCTACTGAGACATGACTACTGGCAATGCGAGACTTGAAAGTTAGCAGACAGCGTTGTTGCAGATCTTGCAATAAACACTTTCGCTTTACACATTTTTCTTAACGAGAGTTACCTGTCGGAGAGCAACGGGCGAGAGTACGACCGCAGACGTTCGAAGCGAAAGGAAATTTACTTTGGTCTTGTAAGTATCTGTGTCTTTGTTCTGACATGTCTTCATTATTTATCTACATTATTTGTTATCATGTGTAGGAACCCTGTAAGCCATATTGTGGTTAGCTTATGGTGGTTATTATATATATTATTATAATTTATTATGAAAGCCACCAATATGTTTTAACAGCATACAGTCAACAAAGCACGACAAAAATATACCTACATTCACAGCACATTGCTCACAAAGAAGAAAGAATGGGTCAGTGATAAAGACGGGCATTAAGTTAAGAAAAAAAGGGTTTTAAAATGAAAATAAAAAGTTTTGACCTTTAATAAAATGACAGTTAGAAATATACAGTATGGTTTCATTTCAAATCATACGATGATAGTAGTCAGACATGTCTTATGGGAGAACAGTAAATACATAGTCAGTTATAATGTTTACTATTATTATCATATTCAATAGTTATGGATCCCAATTACCTAAGAGACTGGCACTGTTGGTGCTCTTGCTGCATCGTGCACTTGGATGAATATCTAGATTTGGATGTAGCCTAACCCATTTATATTGCCATTATTTATATTTTTGTCATAATCTATATATGTATATAATTGTATTTATAATATTTATAACAAGTTGTCTATGGTGTAATCCTTTTTCTTAATAAAATCTTGATATTTAATTTGTTTGGATGGATTGCTATTTATGAGAACCTGTTATATTTGAGTAAAAAGAATCCTTTAGCCATTATTTTGTTATGTGTTTGATGTATATACAGTAATCAGTCAAAAGCTGTCTAATTGATGACTAGACCATTCTTTGGCTATGGTTAGACGTTACTTTCATTAACAGTTCGACTTATTGAAAGCTCTCAAATATCAGTTAAAAAGTAACAGATAAAAGCAGCTGAAATGTCAGTTGACATGTACCCACTCTTGTAAGTTGAAGTAGAAGGAATGGTGACCGTTCAAATGTGTGCTTTGTAAGCAGATGAAGTGTCCCTTTCAATGTAAGCACAGACAGCAACATAAATATCAATTGAACTGAATCTACTGAGGTGTGAGTTGATGTGAAGATGCTGAACACAGGTGGGAATGTCACTTTAAGTGAAAACACTTACTTGGGGCTGCAAAGATATTAATATTAGTTTCAGTTGAAGAGTAGACACAGAAAACCACTAAAATGTCAGTTAACGAGCAAGCAATGAAATATATTGAGTTGTAACTGCTGAAGCAGTCAGCAGTTGAAATGTGAAGTTGGATCAGAAATGCTGGAGATGCTCACTGTGAACGACTGAAGAGTCGGCTGGTAAAACTACTGACAGCAGGTAAGATGTCTGTTAAACATACAATTTCCCTTTCACACACACACTGTAGCTTTAATGAAGTGTTGGAACACTTATATGGTATGTAACAGCTATAAAATCTGTAACTTACAACAATGTTTTGCACTAAAAAGTGTGGTCAGGTTTGATGTCAACATGGGACTGTGTAGAGTCTGGACTTGTCTCTCTCCAGGTTCATCATGCTGTCTGTCTGTTTGACTGACTTTGTGTCTGTCTGTCTTTCTTTTGTTGTTTTTCTTCCATTCAGCTGCTCTGCTTCTGTAAAGACAGCAGCTGTCTGGATTGGTGGAGAGCTAAATTGCTCAGTGTGAGCTCAGTCACGGCTCAGCTCTCCTTGAGATAATGAAATGACAATTAATGGGAAAGCTGTTGCCATTTGCTCATTTGTTCACTCACTAGTAGAGCAGCAGCATGGAGGGGGGGCAGAAACCACTGCAATCATGAGAGACTGCTGATATGATGTTGAAAATCCATGCAAATATTAAAAAGTATGATTTAGCGAAAAGATTTTTTTTTTTTTGTATCAGTTTAAAATGGTTTCCATAGCTGCTTAAATATGAAGTTCTATCTTTACTGGCGCTTTATTTAATAGACAGATGTCACTGATGAATAAATCAATATTTTTCATGGCTGTCAAAAGGCATTGCAGGTAAAGAGTTCAGATGCAGCTCTGAAGCTATGTAACTCATGTAAAAAAAAGTATATCCTTTATTAACCCAGTGACACTTATGTCAATACATTATTTACCATAGCCAGGGGCCTATACAGCACAGAGCCACTCTGAGCTCTGGCCTACTGAGATAGTCCTTGACAGAATGGCAGAAGACACATATATTTCCTTGAAAAGAAAAAGCGAAAGCAGACCCCTGGGCATCTCATAAAACGTCTCTCCAATATGTGCTGTGAAGTGGAAATTCTAGCCACCCCAAAAACCACACAAAGAGAAAAAACATTTTCTATTTAATTTCTGGCTGCAGTTGTGCAGTTGCAGTTGTCCCATTACTTCATTTTCTTCTCTAAGTCAATAAACTTGTAGGATATAATTGCAAATGTGTAACCATTATCTCAGTATGAGTAAGACATACATGGAATTGGAAATGTGGTTTTGTTTTTTATAAGACTCCAGACAAGAATTTTATATTTTCTGTGTCTAAATACAATTAATTTAACTGCAGGCAAAAGCTAGTAAAGTATGACATGAAATTACATCATTTCTGTTATTAAGCTGTGTAATCTAGTTAGCAAAGTCCCTGTTTGCATGGCTGATCAAGCTAAGCTTCTTGTGACTGTGTTACAATGAAAAAGCTCAGTCAAGTAGACGAAATTAAAACAGAACAAAGTGAATGCAAAGCGTGGAGGACACTGTAGTACAGGGCAGTTCACTGTACCTGGTATTGGTTGGCCTTTGCAAGCTCCTGATTGGCTGATTCCACGTTAGAAGATGCGGTCTGAATGTAATCTTCAATGCTGTCTAAGGAAACACAGAGCAGAATGACAGTATGGTCAGGTGGCACGTTGTCACAGCCATTGATTCCAGTTCATGTCAAACAAATCCACTAAACCTATTTTCAGAGTGGTTCACTTTATCGGGTTAAGATTTGATTTAATAGCTAAGGCTAGAGTAAAAGTTTAATTTACTAAACAGACTCCACAGATTTAGTATGGTGGGTGTATAGAAACACAGTCAAGTAGAAGCAGCAAAGGCAGATACCCTAAATTTTAGTCCCTGGTATTAGTCAAGCTCCAAAAACACTGGATCCTACACTTCCCATAATGCCTCTCAATATTGTTTTTCATGAGACACTTCCTGCCAAATAACCACCCACATCTTTTAAACTCAATGCTCCCAGGTTGTAAACACAGATTAACACAGTTAAAAATATTTAGACCCCAAGCTGAAGCCAAGATAGCTGCCGGTACCGTTTCTATCCGCCCAGCACTTCTGTCTCCAGCTATAGTGCGGGTTGCCAGATACTATTGGGGAGCACAGGTGGTGTAAGTCTTTGTCCAGACACAATGGTAAAAAAAAAAACAGCAACTGGATCCAGCTGCTGAAAAAAAAAGCTCCAGCACACAACTCCTATAATAGTTATCTTCATCAGAAACACCTGACATATAAATCTCATTAACCTGGTTACCTTTGCCTTTGCTAGATTTAAATTAATACTTTTAGTAACATCCAGTCAAGATGTGAGGAAGGTTTACAAAGTGAAACGTTCCCAATTTTGGGTAAAAAAAAGAGAAAAGAAATCAGTTTTTTATCAAATACTTGTGGAAATAATTAGGAGAACAACAGCACATACAGTATCCACTCTGTCCTTATTCATGAGAAATACAACAGTAAATGTGCTCTTCTCTAATCATTGTCTTACCCAACTTGCTGAATCATCGTAATATTGTTACTCTGCACACGCAGCCTTGACAGCCCACCAATGTTTCAAAAACAAAGAAACCTCATATTGGCACTAAATAAAAATTTACCATGCTATAGTTAAGGCATTTTTTATTTAAACTGATTTCAGTTTCTGTTACAAACATTTGAACAAATCTACACTTTTCTGGGGTAAATACGCTATTACGGTAGAAATATTATTTACTAGTCCAACTGTGTACACAGAAAGCTGCTCCGCCATGTCGTTTCGCGAGCGACGGTGACGGCTCTGTCGGTCATGAGGCTCTTGGGCCGAGTACATCTCTGGCATGTTGAACAAAGGGGCGCATATCATGTCGAGGGGAGGCCCTCGTCCGGACTAAGAGAATGCTCAGTGTGCCTTTGGTTTTCACTGAGCCGGCGGGACGTTCCCCCACTGGGAGTGGAGAGCAGAAATATAGAGGCCACACCACAAGATGCAAAGCACTCATCAGCAGGAAGATTCGGAAGGCCAGATTGAAATTTGCAAAGAAGCACAGAGATGAGCCGCAAAAGTTCTGGAACACAATCCTATGGACTGATGAGACCAAGATCAATCTCTAGCAAAGTGATGGAAAGGCCAATGTGTGGAGAAAGAAAGGAATTGCTTATCATCTGAAGCATACAAGCTCATCAGTGAAGCCTGGTGGAGGTGATGTCATGGCTTGGGCGTGCATGGCTGCTTCTGGAACAGGCTCATTAATATTTATTGATGATGTAACTGATGATGGTAGCAGCAGAATGAATTCAGAAGCGGAAACATTTTTTCTGCCAATTTACAGAGAAATGCATTGAAACTAATGGGGAGGAAGTTGATCGTGCAGCAGGACAATGACCCAAAGCACAACAACAAAACAAAGGACTTCATCAGGGGAAAAAGTGGAAGGTTTTAGACTGGCCAAGTCAATCAGCTGATCTTAACCCAACAGAGCTGCATTTCACCTCCTTAAGAGGAGACTGAAGGGAGAAACACCCACGAAACAAACTAGAACTGAAAGAAGCTGCGGTAAAAGCCGGGAATAGCATCACAAATGAAGAATGCAACAGTTTGGTGATGTCGGTGTGTCGCAGGCTTAAGGCAGTTATTGAAACAAGGGTTATGCCACCAAATATTAAATGTTATTTACTTTAAGATTATTTGTTCCTTTACTTTGGGCTCACCTAAGAATGCTGTGGTCTAATAAATACGGTGATATGTCCTAAGTTGTTTAACACATCTAGATGTGAATACCAGGAAATGAGAGCTGAAATTCTGAACTCTTGTCTCATCCTCATCTGTTGATCTTAAACACATGTGTCTTCAGTGAAAAACAAAAACAAAGGAATTTGCCTTACCTTTCCAATACTTTTGGAGGGGACTGTAGGGGAGAAACCATTTTAGGACCCTATGAGATTTCTAGTGCCACCTTCTGGTAAAAATCGTTCAAAAAATTCTGAATACCAGAATAATAAATAAACTCGTGTCCAATCCGAGAATGTTTTAATCACCCCGAAAAACAAAAAAGGATGTACTCTTTTGATCTCTACAAATGAATATGTTTTTACACCTCTTTTGTGTGGTGTGCCAGAGTTTGTGTTTGCCTGCTGAACCAACCTTGTTGATTGTGTATCTCGACTCAGAGGGTTTAATATAGTGTGTCCTTAGCCAGCATGAATAGGCCATAAAAGCACTAATCCTTCCTTCTTGAGCCTATTCATTTCTTTGTATTACGTGCTGCTTTTGCAACAAACGCCTCCACAGCACAATCACATATTATTCAGATCCGCCACTACACCAAACAAGCCTTGTTCAAAAAGACCCAAGGCAAATTCAGTGCATCTCTTTTTATTGGGGAGAGGTCCATTACTGCACTCTGTAATGATCAGATTGAACTTCTGCTGAGGTATAAAGTTGATAACTCTGCAGTCTTCCACAGAATCCTCTTCTAACTTGCTGTTCGCCCATTTAGTAGGAATACACTGTGTTCCTTTACCTTCCATGTCCACAATACCATATCAACTGTCTTTCACATGCAAATGACAAAATGGCTGAAAAGCTCAGTTTGATTATGCTGACAAGCACGGGATGTAGCAGAATTCACAAAAAGAATGTAGAACCAAGATTCCTGAATGTGATGGAAGAAAGTGTTTAATTTACTCTATATCTGACTGAGGAAATGACATGCAGAATAAGTTTAATTGCAAAACATAGGTGTAATGGGTTCCATCTTTTTTTTTTCATTTCTGAATTAAAACGTAACTAACGTTAGCTAAGTTGTGGGTTAGCAAACCGTCGCTACTGTTGCTGCTGCGAAGCTAACATGCAGACAGGATGGGCCACCCCAGAGCCAGCACAGCAGCTCCAGACAGCGAACAGATTGCAACTCGCCTCTCACGAGATCCCATAGCAAGAGCTGTCCTTGAGCGAGACTTCTGTTTCTGGTTAAAGCCTGTCAGTGGCAAAAAGCAGCACTTTTTGTGGATGTTATTTTGACGGAAGGAAGGAATACGTTGCAGCCACTGCAGCCAGTTCACAGCTACCAGCTACAGCCATCTACTGCATGGATTCCAAAACATTTTGTACCTACTAGTAGGGCTGCCCAATTATGGCCAAAATGATAATCACGATTATTTTGATCTATATTGAGATCATAATCATTTATCACGATTATTCATTGATTTTAGGGACAGCATTTTTTTTATTGTACTTTCAAATTTAAATAAATAAGCAACTGTTTTCACATCCATGTTGTGCTGCATTTCTGCTAATGTACAAATCTTTGCATTAAAATAAGACTGGTCCTTAAAGTGCATCATCTTCTAAAAATATAAAAAATATTTTACCCACTGCGCTACTGCTGCGCCCCGGTTTTGTCCCATCCTCTGCTCAGCATTAACTTCCACTGGAAGCGTCTCAGTCACATTTCAGGAGCTTAGCACATTGTTGGCTTGTTGTTATTTTGTGCTTTTTGTGCAACGGCTCTCTGCGACCTGGTTTTGTTTGGTTGTATGCATGGCTGCATATCCCACAGGGAGCACTTCAGAATCAGAGCGTTTTGCCTGCCTGATTTTGCTGACATGTTTAGATTTTGTTGATTTGGTAATCAGTGCTTGATTTTTGTGCTTCTTCTATGATTAAGTATGCAATGTGGTGAAATGGTTCATTTTTGTCTGTTATAACTGTGTTTTTGTTGATTTATGATCGGGATATGCACGCCTTTCTGTGTCTGACTTCATACCCAGTTTGATCTGCTCTGTGCTGCTTGACAGGGCTTCCCATCAAAAAATGACTGTATTTTTCGCAGAGCCGACAGCTGCATCTGAGACGCGCTGCATCTGATGGACTCCTAAGCATTGACTAGAAGGGCCGGGACCAGCTCTGGCAGCCACGGTGCAGCGGACATATGTAGACTCCTGGACTTTGCTGTCTTCTCTGGACTGTAGCAGCAGGAGGGTGCACACACTGCCACATCACCCCCTTGGCTGTAAGTATAGGAAGCGCTTGATTTGATATGCAGCAGAGTTTTTCATGAGCGGAGCAAGCATTTTAAATGGCAATATCGCAGTCGATCATGTTCATTCAATTGTGGGAAACTAAAATCATGATCCAGGCTGCCCCCCTGACCCCCCATTTTGCAGGTGTCTTCGCTTTCAGCAATTGGTGTATTTTCTCTGTTTCTTGTTGTCACCACCTAACCCCCACCCCGTTCTCTTGCAGGTGCTGTCCTTTGTCTATGGTGTCTGTCTGTATGATGTTTGTGCCCCCCACCCCCATTTCCGCTCCTGTGTCCAGCCTGGTGACAAAATATACACATACATAATTAAATAAATAGTAAAGATGAAGGACTACATTAAAACTCCTTTGTTAAAGCAAAATCTGTCTGGCACATCATGGTATCCAGCTCCTCATACTGCATACAGGCTGCAGGGGAGGACAGAGGACTGCTGTTCAATATGGCCCAGGGACTCCAAACCCCTAACAGCTGAAGAAAAACTTAAATTTATTAAAGCACTGGAAAAACAAAATACCATTTCACCCTGTATGTGCATAATTTATTGCTCTAAATGTTAACCATCCTGATTAAGAAGTGTATTGGAGAAAAAGACAAAAGGAAAAGCAGGTATTCCATTCTTCTAGAATTTGGGTAATCCAGTCTGACTCAGCCTGACTCTAAAGGGTATTTAAAGGGCGTCTACATTAGCTTGATTGAAGGCAGCAGACAAAAGGACACTCTACAACAAAAAGGCAGCAATTAGCAAAAGTTATTGCTTCCCATTCCTTCCAAAAAAAAATAAAAAATCATCTCACTCACACACACTAACAGTTTTTCACCACAAAGCTGAAATGTGCATAAAGCATTTGTAACTACACCATTAATCTACAGTATTCATTAAACCCAGCTTTGCTATTGTCTACTTGTTTTACGTTTTCTGCCCACCTTTTGCTGTATCATTCTCTGACTCAGCCAAATATATCTAAATATTTCTATATATATTATTAGAATGCTCTTAGTATGTAAATGAGCCTTGTGTGTTCAACATAGGTTAAGGTAAAAAAAACAAACACATCTTGTCAAGCCAGTATGATAATTAGTATTAGCATAGTGATTGATTATTACAGTTTAAGAGGTTAGCAAAGCACCTGTGTCCTAGTGTTGGTTTATTACAAAGGCATGTTGATTTGATTTAAAACACGTTAACTGTTTTAAAGTTTATAAAGTGAACTTTTAAGTACAGAATTACAGTGTGTGTGTAAAAGTGTAAAATGATAAGCAGAAAGACTCTTGATTTAAAGGTGCAGTCATACAAAATGTGACTAATTTAATTAGATTCACTATAACTTCTATCATGTTTAAGTGAATCAATGGGACTACGTTCCATTATCATGCAATATAAACAAAATTCAGGGTGAGTATTTTTAAATTTAAATGACAATAATATGTATATTTTCCATATAGTCAAGAAAAAAACAACAATGAATGATGCATATATTTCATTCCTCTGTCCACAGCTGAAAATAGTCCCCAACAAATGCACTATTTCCTACTGTTTGAGTAAAGTGTGCCAAAAACTACAGTGCCCATGTGTTTTTAAAGTTTCCATCTTCAGTGGGAACCTGTGGGCTCTGGGCTGGGTGCCACACACAGGGTCAGACAAGTATTGAGAGACGGACTAACGCATTGTTTTGTTTAATGTGAGATTTGTAGCCAATAAGAACAATAAAGAATAAGCTTTATCTTTTATTGGAGTCATTGGGTTATGCTAAAAGTGGAAAAGGTTAAATTAGCCTCCCAGTGATTTATTTGTCTAAATAAGCTAAAAACCAAACTATAAATGAACTGACTCTCCTCCAGTCACAGCTAAATGTGTTTTTCACCAGCGACTACAGCTCAAGACATTCACCCCAATTTGGAAAGTCATCTGCCTTATCAATCCCATCAGAACAATATCTCCAGGTATGTCTTTGTCTACATGGTTGTTGGACATTATTAAGTAACAGCCAATTCTCTAGTGAATGTTCATGATGGAGCCAGACATAGCTGATGGCAGATTCATGACCTAGCAGCAAAGCTTCTGTATCTGCCCTATATCTGTGTGCTAAGTTTCATTTGCCAAGTCTAAATCACTGCAGGGTGTGGAGAGCCGTTTACAGATATCAGGGTGTCTAAATGGATTTTCTCTAACAGCCCACTGTTTGTATAAACCCAGAGCATTTTGCTTCTCATCAAAGAATCTTAACAGCATGGCAGCGAGGTGGAGGTTAAAAAGTTTGTTTTGCCCCCGCAGAATTTTCAAGCTCGTGTTGTTAATCGGACTACAAGAAAACACAGACACACTCACCACAGACACACTAGCTTACCTATGGCGTCTCCTTGTTCGTGGACCATACTGGCCAGGTCCTTCATGATTTGACTGACGTCCAGCATGTCTCTCTATCGAAAAGAAACACAGTGTATGTTACACCACTATTCAACTGAGCGTCAGTCACTGCCACTGGCTGGCTCAGAACACATTATAGATACAGCAAACTCAAAAACATGTCAATTATGAAAATGGTCTTCCCATCGACTATCTCAGTAACAAGTAATTGCTCTTATGTTTAATGTTCATTTTTTAAAATCTTCTTTATTTCCTGGTATGGGTTGTTAAACA
>NW_024042823.1:0-7576 GCF_014851395.1 Micropterus salmoides | reverse complement strand
TGGATACATTCTGGGGACTTCTGTTGACCGAGCGTTCAACATCATAGCGACGGAAGAGACTTTCACGTGTTCACGTCACCATACAACTCCAGACGGTTGAACGATTGCTGAGTGGCGTGAGGGATAAAAACACTGCATTGTCAACATACGTAGCACTAAACCCATTCAATTTGGTTTTAATGACCTTGAATGATGGGACTTTGGTTGACGTGACATTTTAGACACGAGTCGAACATATTGGTGCTTTAGGTTTAAGTTTCCGAGTTGCTGGTCCGTTAATGTGAAGACTTTGAAACTTCCTCTTTGTGTGAACCGAATGATGCCAAAGTTCTTACATGATGAAACTCAGGAAAACGTGGAAGGCCCTCTCTAGAGCCAGTGCTCAGTTTGTCCGTTCGGTGCTACTGTAGAAACATGGCGGTGCAACGTAGTGGTCTCCATGTAAGAGGACCCGCTTCTTGTCCAAAGGTAACGAAAACACAACGATTCTTGTTTCTTATTTCCAGGCGATTATACATGCCTGCCGTAATCTGCCAATAGATCCCCCTAAATCTGAGACACTGGTCCTTCAGCAGCAGCGGGATTCAGACTGACCACAAAGAACATAATGTCTACTGTCTCTACGACCCCAGGCAGCAACAGAGTAAATTTGCTGGACAGCGGTGCCAAACTTGTCAAGAAGGTACAAGAGGAGGCGTCGGTAAAGGACTCAGAAGAAGAAGAAGAAGAAGAAGAAGAAGAAGCCACGGCTTGATATGAACCCAAGCTTTGTGTTATGCAGGTATTTGCTTGAATCTGAAGACAGAAGAGCTCTTGGTTTAACATCACGGTTCGTTGGGTGATCAGCTCATAGAGATGGGACGCTCCTCCCTCTGTGATTAAGGTTGGGTCCTAACGCCTCTTCTGTACAAAAACGTTGAATCTTAAAAGAAAACTAGGACCTCATGGTTGGATATTCCTCCAGCTGATAGGATCAACTGGATTGTAATTAATATTGTTCTTTTATTATATTTAGAAGTGAATCATGCTGGGCTCTTGATTTCAGAAACTTGATGCTAAAGTCAGCTCCAGAATCAGCTCTGGAAACTCTCTCTTCTCTTGATGCTCCCTCTGATTTGCAGCACTGTGATCTGTTTGTTTGTATCTAGGTCATTTCTTCCTCTGCATGAGGAGGAAGGCGTTCAGGGGTTTCAGTTTGGGGGGGGGGGGTTATTTGCCTGTTAAGTTTGAGGCGTCCGCTTCACGCAGCAGACTCATAAACCTACAGTGGGAGTTTACTCAGCCGCACGCTGGACGGCGTGATTTATCTAAATCAGAGAGCTCCCTGAGCCCGACACCGGAGACGAGACTCACTGTCACACTGTAATTCATCTCTGGTGTCGCTGGGAAGCAAGACGCAACGCTCACACACACACACACACACACGATAAAAAAAAAGACTTGAACACTTGAACAGCAGGGACAAGCAAAGAGAAGCACACTTTAGATGCACGTAGAGGAACGCTACGCTCATTTTTATGTCCAAACCCAACAACACACGTCCATGTAGTACCTCAGATATAAATTACACTGGACCATTAATCATTTGGAGGAATTTATCACATAAAATGCAAATTTTTAAAGCTTCTCAAATGTCAGGATTTTTACGTTTTAAATCATTATTAAACTTAATCTGTGATTTCTTTTACTTTTTGTTTAGACTAAACATTTTTTACCTGCTGAAGCCAAAGATTCTTGGTGCCAGTAAGACCAGTAACTGTTCACGATGGTCCAGTAAACAGAGAACATAGTGGTTTCATCTTTCAGTGGAAAACACCACATCAGGGCCTTTTGAGGGTAAAGTTACAACACAGAACGGGCCAGAAATCTGAAATAACAAGGAGCTGATGATGGTGATTTTATGACAAGCTGTAGCGCAAACAAGCCGATTTTAATTTCAGGATCTCTTTTGCTTCCTGACTCGATGTAGGATAAATGAACAACTCTTTAATCATCAAGCTTTTAGCTCTGGAGCTCCTCTCACTCATGACTGAAGGTGCTGTTGTCAGCTTCCACTTCCAGGTTAAACACTTCTAACTGCTTCACAGAAACAATCAGTATGTGACAACTCTGTTGCAGATAGGCGGTTGCCAAACGTTTAACCTTATAAACAGAACTCAGTGATGTCGTTTCTTATCATAATGAATTGCTTTGCTTATCCTGGTGTGCTTTCAACAAAGACTGAACATTATAAGCTTCGTAATGGAACAGTTCATGGCAGAGCGGATGTGTTTGATGGCATTAGATTGTACAAGTTTGCCTAATTAAGTGTATAAATACACATTTGTTAACCTGCAGTTATATTTAAAATCATACATTTTCAAAGCAAGTCAGTTTAGAATAAACTTCAACTGCTACATCAGCAACATCACAACCATCTACATTTTAATATTTCTGCGACTCTGGACTCGTTCTGAGTTCGTGTTTTAACGTGGCTGTAAAGCCACACACCTCATTAATGGTATTAATATCATGTCAGCAGCGGCTCCAGTGTGCGCCATTAAAAACAAATGCAAACTGCTGTAAAGGAACAGAGGATAAGGAAATGTCTGCCAGGAGGTGTCACGCCTGATTAACGTCCTTTAAAGCTCACCAGTAAATACGTGTTTGAGACATTTCAGCTACACGCGGTCCCTGCTGCCTGTGCTTCACGTCATCCAGAGGTGTTTCATTGAGGCTGAAGCGAGAAGGCACAGTTGGAGAAAAATATCTGGCTCTGTAGCTGCTAAATGCTCCACTATGTTCACCGGTAGTTTTTTTATTGTTATTTCCATGTTTGTCTTTTGCTTGTATTGCTTGTACATGTGTCAACAAATAAAGTTACCTGAGCCTGCAGTGGAATTATCAGCTTGTTTAATGAAAACCGGAGAGTGAAGAATATTTTAAATGTGCTCTAAAACCAAAACTAGAAGTACTTTTATTTACATGGCGGCAAGATTAAATACACATATTTATGATATGATATGAATTAAAGTTTATCAGGGAGGTTTTGACTTTTGAGAAAAGTCATCTCACTCTGTTCTGGTGTTCAGGTGGAAGAGTAAAGATCTGCATTTGCTTTATTTTAGCAGATATCGATCCTTTAAAACATGCCAGGATCGGCCCTGATTTAAATATTTAGGATGAGCTCGGGACAACCGTAATTAGTATGGCTTTAAAAAATTTGAAATAAAAAAAGTAGGTGCATAATGAGCATCAAGTAGCTAAAAAACACTTTCTTCCTTCAAGAATTACTCCACAAACTACAAGTATCGTGAAAAGTTAAATCTGTAATCAGTTCCATCCACCTGAGAGCACACGCACATTCTTTCCACTGCAGATAAACGCTTCAAACCTCACAACGTTTAAAATACGACGCTCAACGCAAACTGGCCTGTAAGCTTCAGGCTCGTGAGAGAGTAAAGCTGGGAACGTTAACGCCCGTCCTGGAGAGCCGGAAATTAACCTCCCATCTCCCGTCTCAGCCTGCTGCCCGGCGCCGAACCAGGATACGCTCTGAAGGCCGAGCATTGTATTGAAAACTCCCCCGTAGCCAGACCTGAATATCTGAATATTACATGAGTTATTCACCACAATCAGTTGTTACGTGTGTCCTTTACGAAGCAGGCGTGCGCTTAAACAAAGCTTTTCAAAGCTGGACTTAAGAGAGAGAAATATTATACACTTCATGTGATTCAGATTGTGATTGTTGGAGGAGCTCGTTATCACAGTAAATAAAGCCTCTTAGACTGGATTCAAAGACCGACAGAGCTCACCTGCAGGCGGTTACATGATAAGAGCATTAATAATTTAAACAGACTGTCGGACTGATTATGTTTTTGGGTGGAAAATCAGATCTTTATCTTCTGCACAGAGAGAAAGAACAACATTGCCTCACTCGTGATGCAATCCCACAATCTGGCGGCGAGGTAATGAAGCCTTTGTTGGATGTTGGATGATGGAGAATGAGTATTTTTAATTTAGTAGGCAGGTAAGAGACAGAAATGGTTTGGTTAATACTGAGGAAAGCCCGACACAAAGATCTGGACATTCACGACCTGAAGGATGTTCAATTGTTTTACTTTTTTATCTTGAAATCTGTTGACACCCCTTTGGATTTCAACTTAAAACAACCTGGATTCTTTTCATCACCCCTAAAAAAAGTTGGTCCTTCAGATGAGAGGTTTTTACTGACAGTGATGTTTGACTTTAGAGGCGACTCTTTGAAGGGATGAAACAGAAGATCAGCACATTTTTGTGCAATTAATAACTGACCATGGGATTTTTTTCCTGTGGCTTCTAGATAAAGTATCTTCTACCTCGTCTGCTTCTTAACTTTTTTAAATCAATTGTTTGCTTTTATGAGTAAATTATACCATTTTAAGTTTCCAAGATTTCCAACAAATGTCTGTTTTTTAGTTCGGTGGACTGTGAAAACAACAGGGACAAAGAGAAATGAGTCCATACTCCATGCACACGCACTCCGTTTTATAATGTACATAAAGCTGCACGCATGGTTTGTTTTTCAAATCCCACATATTTTGCCTTAATCAGCTGTTTGTAAGTGAGCATCTTTCCCTGAACTGCATCGACGAGGTCCTCACACAGCAGCAGAGAAGCATCCTTTAGCATGGCCAGATGCAGAATTAATTAACCACAAGATGTATCTGTAAACTATTGTCTCTCTCAACAAGCTTTAATTACTACAATCTTAAACTACTGTTTCCAAAGCCAAGGCTGGCCTCTTTTGTCTTCTGTCATATTTACTTTATGATGTTACCTCTAACAGTATTAAAAGTTTTTGGTTGGACTGGTCAGAGTCTTTGTTTTAAGGGGTTACAATCCACAAAGCAGACTTGAGGAGAAAATGAGATTCTTGGTGTCAGCTTGACGCTCTTTCATCAGGCTCATCTTCCAAAAATCACAGGCGTCCCTGGATCGACCCTGGAGTATTTCTCTCTCTCTCTCCAGATGAGATAACACCGATAAACAAAACCAACAAATGCCCCGTGGGAAGAGAGTCATCTGGATAGTTGGTTGCCCGCCATTCAACACATCCTCCCTCCCCGTCTACTCTTCTCCGTGACCCTGATCTCACCTCGTTCTTCTGACTCTCTCAGATCAAAAGCTCGATAGAGGAACCGCGTTAGACGTGATCTCACTCTCAACGCAGTCTGTGTACGCGCTGAGGTGGCGGCTCGGAGGATCAGGTTAGCAGATGGATTACTCGGGACAGGTTTGTCGAGTGTGATGAAGCTTCAGGTGGTTGTGTCAAAGCGTGCTCCAGGAAGATTTTCTCTTCTCTTAAATAAGTGCAGAAAGTCCTGATTTCAGTCCATGCAAAGCCTGACATATCTTCTTCCTCTGAGCCACAGAGCTCCTTTGTTGTCCCAAAACTATTAAAAACACATCAAGAGCGCCTCACTGCAGCACTGGCTTCCTTCATCACCATGAACACACGCTGTAGTTTACTCTGACTCAGTCCCACACACACCGTCCTGCTGCCCCAAATACTGAAAATATCCCCAACCAGTGCACTTTTGTTTGATAAAAACTACGGTGAGCAGCTGTTTTTGGAAACTACAGATCTCTGAACATTTGTGATGAAGATTTACATCTCCAGTGAAAGACAGGAAGTCAGAAAGTCCTGAGAGACGGACTTACATGTTGTTGGTTTGGATCTGCACATGAGATTTGTAGCCTGTGTCCAGGATCAAAACCACTCACGGATGTTCCTTTTCTTTCCTTTCTCAGCCCCGCAGGTTTGGCCGGCAGCCCCGTCATCTCCGATATCTCCTGATACGCCTTTCACCCGCCGCAGTGGCAACCGGTGACTCTCCCTTCAGCCCGCCTCACCCTACGTCAACCCTCACATGGAGCACTACCTGCGCTCTGTGCACGGCAGCCCAACGCTGTCCATGATCTCGGCAGCCAGAGGACTCAGCCCGGCTGACTGTAAGTCCACAGAGCAGCTAAACGCCTTTCATCCCCTTTCTTTCTACTACAGTGACGCCGGACTCTATTTTATACATCTTATATCAATGCTTCAGCTCTCTCACATTCATACTGATCAATTCTGACCATCTCTTACCTCGCTGTACAGCTTCCCAGTTTGCACTGATTTTGTGATTTACAGGTGACGATCTAAAAAAAGTCACTTTAAACCAAAAGTCCCCTCAATCACCCGAAAGACACTATAGATACTTCTGTGAGAGGTAATGAGCTATAGCTTCTGCCTGCTCCTTCTCCGCCTCATTATTTTGTGGCTGTGTAAGCCAGGGGTTTCCAACCAGTTTGTCAGTACCCCCCCAGTGGGTCCCAAGATAAACCAGAGAGGTCACAAGATGAATAAAATAATTAGAATTAGGTTTCTTTTTTCAGACTTTTCTCTAATAATTCCTTTGATTTCTTTTTCTTGTGACATTCTGGATTTTTTCTCCTCAGATCTTTAAAGATGAGAAGGATAAATCACACTCATGTACACTGAGGCCATAACCTGTGATGGGAGTCACAACTTGCATTATTTAAAATAATATTTAGTGCAAAGCATGATCGGAAGAGGTTTGCAGCGGCTGGGTTTTAGAAGGAAAGTCAGAGCTTCTTTAGAAAATGATTTTCAGCAGGGAATAAGATGAATAAGATGAATAAGATGACGGCTGGTTACATGAATTGGTTTTGGAGCAGGGAGAACCTTGACCTGCACTCTCAGGTGCTTTGAGACGCAGAGGGGTCCTTTAAATAAAACAAAGAAAAACTGGCAAATACCCCGCCAAATTCACCAGGATGCGATGACAACTCTTTCTTCAGCGCTGAATTAGAATAACAGACTGGAGCGTGGCGACGGGGCGGGATATAAATCTTCTTTTACTCTCCGTCAGAGGTAATGTGGCAATGCTTTTAAACTTAAATAAGCGGCCGCGCCTGAGATCTGGCCGTGATGATAAAGCGAAGGGGAAAAGTATGTGGGAGCCTATTTGTGGTGGAGGGAATGCAAATCGCTCGCTGAAAGACGAGGCCTTGGGTTTGGAAAAAATGGAGGCCGTTGGCTTTTATGTGTTCCAGGTGACCTTTCTTTTTTCCATCCGCATCCGACATGTAAGACGGGATATCATGCTGTCGTCACCTGGAGTTTTGGTTTTTGAATTAACACAGCTTTATTAATGTGATTTTAAGCATCTTTATCTGTCTGTATTACTTCAGGGAACCTTGACTTTCTCTTTACTTGTTAGGTTTTTAACCGTGGCGATCTTTCTGCTCTCTGTCACAGTTTCACTTGATTAAGAAACATGCTCTGGCCTTTATCTACCTCTTTCCTAATCATTCAGAAGGTTTTTTTACGGTGGAAATGTGATCCTGTAAGAGAAAAGTGAAGGAAGCTACTTCAGCTATGAAGTCAGCTCGAGCATAACGTCTGCTCTCTTTTAGGTTGAGAACCCTAATGCCGTCTGAAAGATCACTCAGGCGACGAAGGCAGGAGGTAAAACGCGGAGGGGGGGGGGGGGGGGGGGGGGGGGGGGGGGGGGGGGGGGGGTGGGGGGGGGGGGGGGGGGGGGGGGGG
>NW_024042822.1:0-14101 GCF_014851395.1 Micropterus salmoides | reverse complement strand
AGGAGTGTTGAAAGTAAGGAGGGTTAAAATTTACACATGGAGGGTTGAAAGTAACCACACAGGGGTCGAAAGTAACATGCAGGAGGTTCAAAAGTAACACACAGGAGGGTGTAAAGAGGTAACATACAGGAGCATTAAAATAACACACTGGAGGGTTGAAAAATACACACATGAGGGTTGAAAGTAACACACGGGAGTGTTGAAAGTTATGAGGATTAAAACTTACACACAGGAGGGTCAAAAGTAACACGCAGGAGTGTTGAAAGTAAGGAGGGTTAAATTTACAATGGAGGGTTGAAAGTAACACACAGGGGTCAAAAGTAAAACACTGGAGGTTTGAAGGAGGATAAAACAATGGAGGGTTAAATGTAACACACAGGAGTGTTGAAAGAAACTTTAAAGGAGGATAAAACACAGGAGGGTAAAAAGTAACACAGTGGGGGTCAAAAATAACACACAGGAGGGTTGAAAGTAAGGAGGGTTCAAATTTACACACTGGGGGTTGAAAGTAACAACAGAGGTCAAAAGTAACATGCAGGAGGTTCAAACGTAACACACAGGAGGGGTTAAAGTAACACACTCCTATAACACAAAAGAGGGTCGAAAGTAACCCACAGGAGGGTTAAAGTAACACACTCCTATAACAAAAGAGGGTCGAAAGAACCCACAGGAGGGTCAAAAGTAACACACAGGAGGGTCTAAAGTACACACAGGAGGTTGTAAAGAGGGTAACATACAGGGAGTTAAAAGTAACACAATGGAGGGTTGAAAATAACACACATGAGGGAATAAGTAACACGCAGGAGTGTTGAAAGTAAGGAGGGTTAAAATTTACACACTGGAGGGTTGAAAGTAACACACAGGGGTCGAAAGTAACATGCAGGAGGTTCAAAAGTAACACACAGGAGGGTGTAAAGAGGGTAACATACAGGAGCGTTAAAATAACACACTGGAGGGTTGAAAATAACACACATGAGGGTTGAAAGTAACACACGGGAGTGTTGAAAGTTATGAGGATTAAAACTTACACACAGGAGGGTCAAAAGTAACACGCAGGAGTGTTGAAAGTAAGGAGGGTTAAAATTTACACACTGGAGGGTTGAAAGTAACACACAGGGGTCAAAAGTAAAACACTGGAGGTTTGAAGGAGGATAAAACAATGGAGGGTTAAATGTAACACACAGGAGTGTTGAAAGAAACTTTAAAGGAGGATAAAACACAGGAGGGTAAAAAGTAACACAGTGGAGGGTCAAAAATAACACACAGGAGGGTTGAAAGTAAGGAGGGTTCAAATTTACACACTGGGGGGTTGAAAGTAACACACAGGGGTCAAAAGTAACATGCAGGAGGTTCAAACGTAACACACAGGAGGGGTTAAAGTAACACACTCCTATAACACAAAAGAGGGTCGAAAGTAACCCACAGGAGGGGTTAAAGTAACACACTCCTATAACACAAAAGAGGGTCGAAAGTAACCCACAGGAGGGTCAAAAGTAACACACAGGAGGGTCTAAAGTAACACACAGGAGGTTGTAAAGAGGGTAACATACAGGAGAGTTAAAAGTAACACAATGGAGGGTTGAAAATAACACACATGAGGGAATAAAGTAACACGCAGGAGTGTTGAAAGTAAGGAGGGCTAAAATTTACACACTGGAGGGTTGAAAGTAACACACAGGGGTCGAAAGTAACATGCAGGAGGTTCAAAAGTGACACACAGGAGGGTTTAAAGAGGGTAACATACAGGAGGGTTAAAATAACACACTGGGGGGTTGAAGCAAAATAACACACATGAGGGTTGAAAGTACCACACGGGAGTGTTGAAAGTAAGGAGGATTAAAACTTACACACAGGAGGGTCAAAAGTAACACGCAGGAGTGTTGAAAGTAAGGAGAGTTAAAATTTACACACTGGAGGGTTGAAAGTAACACGCAGGGGTCAAAAGTAAAACACTGGAGGTTTAAAGGAGGATAAAACAAAGGAGGGTTAAATGTAACACACAGTAGTGTTGAAAGAAACTTTAAAGGAGAATAAAACACAGGAGGGTTAAAGTAAGGAGGGTTCAAATTTACACACTGGGGGGTTGAAAATAACACACAGGGGTCGAAAGTAACATGCAGGAGGGTCAAAAGTAACACACAGGAGGGGTTAAAGTAACACACTCCTGTAACACAAAAGAGGGTCGAAAGTAACCCAATGGAGGGTTGAAAATAACACACATGAGGGAATAAAGTAACACGCAGGAGTGTTGAAAGTAAGGAGGGCTAAAATTTACACACTGGAGGGTTGAAATTAACACACAGGGGTCGAAAGTAACATGCAGGAGGTTCAAAAGTAAAACACAGGAGGGGTTAAAGTAACACACTCCTGTAACACACAGGAGGGTCAATAGTAACACAGTCCTGTAACACAAAAGAGGGTCGAAAGTAACCCACAGGAGGGTCTAAAGTAACACACGGGAGGGTTGAAGGAGAGCAACACACAGGAGGATTTAAGGTAACAATCAGGAGGGTCAAAAGTAACACGCAGGACGGTCTAAAGTAACACACAGGAGGGTGTAAAGAGGGTAACACACAGGAAGGTTGAAAGTAACACACAGGAGGGTCAAAAGTACCACGCAGGAGGGTTGAAAGTAACACATAATCTTACAGTTAATATCTTCTGATAAACCATGACTAAAGCTGGCTACACAAAATAGCACTATTAACAAGATTCATGAGAGGACAGCTAAGGAGTTACAATGTAAACAAATGCAGTAATTTCATCAACTTACCAGGCAGCGTACTTCAGAAACACTGAAATGAACAGGGCTCAGTGCTGGAACTATTCAGTGTTTGGAACTATCTGCTGCCCTGTGACGCACGTTACTTTCGCATTCCAAAGTTCCAATGGAAGTCAATGGAAGTGTCATAACTCTCTTATAGAGGGTAGGCGTTGATGTCACTTCTGCTTCCGGAACACGCTGGACAGAGTGGCAAAACATCTGTTACCATGGCTGCGTTTAGCAAACTTGAAGTAAAACAAGTGATTATTTGCTCAAATTAAAGGCAGTCGGACTCAACAGTGATCCTAACTGCTTACTAAAGAACCAGTGTTCCAGCTCTTTCCCATTTTCAATGTGTTGTTTGTGTTTTAACTGTTTTGAGGTAACACTGCTGCTCCTCTTTCTGCCACTTCGGTACCATAAATCCGTTCTGTGACATCATGCGCACACCCTCTATTTAACGGCCCTGGGTCAAAAGAAACACGCAGGAGGGTCGAAAGTAACATGCTGGAGTGTCAAAAGTAACACACAGGAGGGGTTAAAGTAACATACTCCTGTAACACAAAAGAGGGTCGAAAGTAACACGCAGGAGTGTTGAAAGTAAGGAGGGTTAAAATGTACATACTGGAGGGTTGAAGCAGAGTAACACACAGGAGGGTCTAAAGTAACACATAGGATGGTCGAAAATAACATGCAGGAGGGTCTAAAGTAACACACAGGAGGGTTGAAGGAGAGTAACACACAGGAGGGTTTAAGGTAACAATCAGGAGGGTCAAAAGGAAAACACTAGAGGATTGAAGGAGGATAAAACAAGGGAGGGTTAAAAGAAACACGCAGGAGGGTCGAAAGTAACATGCTGGAGTGTCAAAAGTAACACACAGGAGGGGTTAAAGTAACACACTCCTGTAACACAAAAGAGGGTCGAAAGTAACACACAGGAGTGTTGAAAGTAAGGAGGGTTAAAATGTACACACTGGAGGGTTGAAGCAGAGTAACACACAGGAGGGTCTAAAGTAACACATAGGATGGTCGAAAATAACATGCAGGAGGGTCTAAAGTAACACACAGGAGGGTTGAAGGAGAGTAACACACAGGAGGGTTTAAGGTAACAATCAGGAGGGTCAAAAGGAAAACACTAGAGGATTGAAGGAGGATAAAACAACGGAGGGTTAAAAGTGACACACAGGAGGGTCAAAAGTAACACAGAGGAGGGTCAAAAGTAACACACAGGAGGGTGTAAAGAGGGTAACATACAGGAGGGTTAAAATAACACACTGGAGGGTTGAAAATAACAAACATGAGGGTTGAAAGTAACACACAGGAGTGTTGAAAGTTAGGAGGATTAAAACTTACACACAGGAGGGTCAAAAGTAACACACAGGAGGGTCAAAAGTAACACACAGGAGTGTTGAAAGTAAGGAGGGTTAAAATTTACACACTGGAGGTTTGAAAGTAACACACAGGGGTCGAAAGTAACACACAGGAGGGTGTAAAGAGGGTAACATACAGGAGGGTTGAAAATAACACACTGGAGGGTTGAAAATAACACACATGAGGGTTGAAAGTAACACATGAGAGTGTTGAAAGTTAGGAGGATTAAAACTTACACACAGGAGGGTCAAAAGTAACACACAGGAGGGTCAAAAGTAACCCACAGGAGGGTCTAAAGTAACACACAGGAGGGTGTAAAGAGGGTAACATACAGGAGGGTCGAAAGTAACACACAGGAGGGTCTAAAGTAAAACACTGGAGGACTGAAGGAGGATAAAGCAAAGGAGGGTTAAATGTTACACACAGGAGTGTTGAAAGTAACACACAGGAGTGTTGAAAGTAAGGAGGGTTCAAATTTACACACTGGGGGGTTGAAAGTAACACACAGGGGTCGAAAATAACATGCAGGTGGTTCAAAAGTAATACACAGGAGGGGTTAAAGTAATACACTCCTGTAACACACAGGAGGGTCAAAAGTAACACAGTCCTGTCACACAAAAGAGGGTCGAAAGTAAACCACAGGAGGGTCAAAAGTAACACACAGGAGGGTGTAAAGAGGGTAACATATAGGAGGGTTAAAAGTAACACACTGGAGGGTTGAAAATAACACACATGAGGGAATAAAGTAACACGCTCCTGTAACACACAGGAGGGTCAATAGTAACACAGTCCTGTAACACAAAAGAGGGTCGAAAGTAACACACAGGAGGGTGTAAAGAGGGTAACACACAGGAAGGTTGAAAGTAACACACAGGAGGGTCAAAAGTACCACGCAGGAGGGTCAAAAGTAACACATAATCTTAAAGTTAATATCTTCTGATAAACCATGACTAAAGCTGGCTACATAAAATAGCACTATTAACAAGATTCATGAGAGGACAGCTAAGGAGTTACAATGTAAACAAATGCAGTAATTTCATCAACTTACCAGGCAGCGTACTTCAGAAACACTGAAATGAACAGGGCTCAGTGCTGGAACTATCCAGTGTTTGGAACTATCTGCTGCCCTGTGACGCACGTTACTATCGCATTCCCAAGTTCCAATGGAAGTCAATGGAAGTGTCATAACTCTCTTATAGAGGGTAGGCGTTGATGTCACTTCTACTTCCGGAACACGCTGGACAGAGTGGCAAAACATCTGTTACCATGGCTGCATTTAGCAAACTTGAAGTAAAACAAGTGATTATTTGCTCAAATTAAAGGCAGTCGGACTCAACAGTGATCCTAACTGCTTGCTAAAGAACCAGTGTTCCAGCTCTTTCCCATTTTCAATGTGTTGTTTGTGTTTTAGCTGTTTTGAGGTAACACTGCTGCTCATCTTTCTGCCACTTCGGTACCATAAATCCGTTCTGTGACATCATGCGCACACCCTCTATTTAACGGCCCTGGGTCAAAAGAAACACGCAGGAGGGTCGAAAGTAACATGCTGGAGTGTCAAAAGTAACACACAGGAGGGGTTAAAGTAACATACTCCTGTAACACAAAAGAGGGTCGAAAGTAACACGCAGGAGTGTTGAAAGTAAGGAGGGTTAAAATGTACACACTGGAGGGTTGAAGCAGAGTAACACACAGGAGGGTCTAAAGTAACACATAGGATGGTCGAAAATAACATGCAGGAGGGTCTAAAGTAACACACAGGAGGGTTGAAGGAGAGTAACACACAGGAGGGTTTAAGGTAACAATCAGGAGGGTCAAAAGGAAAACACTAGAGGATTGAAGGAGGATAAAACAAGGGAGGGTTAAAAGAAACACGCAGGAGGGTCGAAAGTAACATGCTGGAGTGTCAAAAGTAACACACAGGAGGGGTTAAAGAAACATACTCCTGTAACACACATGAGGGTTGAAAGTAACACACAGGAGTGTTGAAAGTAAGGAGGGTTAAAATGTACACACTGGAGGGTTGAAGCAGAGTAACACACAGGAGGGTCTAAAGTAACACATAGGATGGTCGAAAATAACATGCAGGAGGGTCTAAAGTAACACACAGGAGGGTTGAAGGAGAGTAACACACAGGAGGGTTTAAGGTAACAATCAGGAGGGTCAAAAGGAAAACACTAGAGGATTGAAGGAGGATAAAACAACGGAGGGTTAAAAGTGACACACAGGAGGGTCAAAAGTAACACACAGGAGGGTCAAAAGTAACACACAGGAGGGTGTAAAGAGGGTAACATACAGGAGGGTTAAAATAACACACTGGAGGGTTGAAAATAACAAACATGAGGGTTGAAAGTAACACACAGGAGTGTTGAAAGTTAGGAGGATTAAAACTTACACACAGGAGGGTCAAAAGTAACACACAGGAGGGTCAAAAGTAACCCACAGGAGGGTCTAAAGTAACACACAGGAGGGTGTAAAGAGGGTAACATACAGGAGGGTCAAAAGTAACACACAGGATAATCGAAAATAACATGCAGGAGGGTCGAAAGTAACACACAGGAGGGTCTAAAGTAAAACACTGGAGGACTGAAGGAGGATAAAACAAAGGAGGGTTAAATGTAACACACAGGAGTGTTGAAAGTAACACACAGGAGTGTTGAAAGTAAGGAGGGTTAAAATGTACACACTGGGGGGTTGAAAGTAACACACAGGATTGTTGAAAGTAAGGAGGGTTAAAATGTACACACTGGAGGGTTGAAGCAGAGTAACACACAGGAGGGTCTAATGTAACACATAGGATGGTCGAAAATAACATGCAGGAGGGTCTAAAGTAAACACAGGAGGGTTGAAGGAGAGTAACACACAGGAGGGTTTAAGGTAACAATCAGGAGGGTCAAAAGGAAAACACTAGAGGATTGAAGGAGGATAAAACAACGGAGGGTTAAAAGTGACACACAGGAGGGTCAAAAGTAACACACAGGAGTGTTGAAAGTAAGGAGGGTTAAAATTTACACACTGGAGGGTTGAAAGTAATACACAGGGGTCGAAAGTAACATGCAGGAGGTTCAAAAGTAACACACAGGAGGGTCTAAAGCAACACAGTCCTGTAACACAAAAGAGGGTTGAAAGTAACCCACAGGAGGGTCTAAAGAAACACACAGGAGGGTGTAAAGAGGGTAACATACAGGAGTGTTAAAAGTAACACACTGGAGGGTTGAAAATAATACACATGAGGGAATAACGTAACACGCAGGAGTGTTGAAAGTAAGGAGGGTTAAAATTTACACACTGGAGGGTTGAAAGTAACACACAGGGGTCAAAAGTAAAACACTGGAGGTTTGAAGGAGGATAAAACAATGGAGGATTAAATGTAACACACAGGAGTGTTGAAAGAAACTTTAAAGGAGGATAAAACACAGGAGGGTAAAAAGTAACACAGTGGAGGGTCAAAAATAACACACAGGAGGGTTGAAAGTAAGGAGGGTTCAAATTTACACACTGGGGGTTTGAAAGTAACACACAGGGGTCAAAAGTAACATGCAGGAGGTTCAAACGTAACACACAGGAGGGGTTAAAGTAACACACTCCTATAACACAAAAGAGGGTCGAAAGTAACCCACAGGAGGGGTTAAAGTAACACACTCCTATAACACAAAAGAGGGTCGAAAGTAACCCACAGGAGGGTCAAAAGTAACACACAGGAGGGTCTAAAGTAACACACAGGAGGTTGTAAAGAGGGTAACATACAGGAGAGTTAAAAGTAACACAATGGAGGGTTGAAAATAAGGAGGGCTAAAATTTACACACTGGAGGGTTCAAAGTAACACACAGGGGTCGAAAGTAACATGCAGGAGGTTCAAAAGTGACACACAGGAGGGTTTAAAGAGGGTAACATACAGGAGGGTTAAAATAACACACTGGAGGGTTGAAGCAAAATAACACACAGGAGGGTCTAAAGTAACACAGAGGAGTGTTGAAAGTAAGGAGGGTTAAAATTTACACACTGGAGGGTTGAAAGTAATACACAGGGGTCGAAAGTAACATGCAGGAGGTTCAAAAGTAACACACAGGAGGGTCTAAAGCAACACAGTCCTGTAACACAAAAGAGGGTTGAAAGTAACCCACAGGAGGGTCTAAAGAAACACACAGGAGGGTGTAAAGAGGGTAACATACAGGAGTGTTAAAAGTAACACACTGGAGGGTTGAAAATAATACACATGAGGGAATAACGTAACACGCAGGAGTGTTGAAAGTAAGGAGGGTTAAAATTTACACACTGGAGGGTTGAAAGTAACACACAGGGGTCAAAAGTAAAACACTGGAGGTTTGAAGGAGGATAAAACAATGGAGGATTAAATGTAACACACAGGAGTGTTGAAAGAAACTTTAAAGGAGGATAAAACACAGGAGGGTAAAAAGTAACACAGTGGAGGGTCAAAAATAACACACAGGAGGGTTGAAAGTAAGGAGGGTTCAAATTTACACACTGGGGGGTTGAAAGTAACACACAGGGGTCAAAAGTAACATGCAGGAGGTTCAAACGTAACACACAGGAGGGGTTAAAGTAACACACTCCTATAACACAAAAGAGGGTCGAAAGTAACCCACAGGAGGGGTTAAAATAACACACTCCTATAACACAAAAGAGGGTCGAAAGTAACCCACAGGAGGGTCAAAAGTAACACACAGGAGGGTCTAAAGTAACACACAGGAGGTTGTAAAGAGGGTAACATACAGGAGAGTTAAAAGTAACACACAGGAGGGTTGAAAGTAAGGAGGGTTAAAATTTACACACTGGAGGGTTGAAAGTAACACACAGGGGTCGAAAGTAACATGCAGGAGGTTCAAAAGTGACACACAGGAGGGTTTAAAGAGGGTAACATACAGGAGGGTTAAAATAACACACTGGAGGGTTGAAGCAAAATAACACACAGGAGGGTCTAAAGTAACACATAGGATAATCGAAAATAACATGCAGGAGGGTCTAAAGTAACCCACAGGAGGGTCTAAAGTAACACACAGGAGGGTGTAAAGAGGGTAACATACAGGAGGGTCAAAAGTAACACACAGGATAATCGAAAATAACATGCAGGAGGGTCGAAAGTAACACACAGGAGGGTCTAAAGTAAAACACTGGAGGACTGAAGGAGGATAAAACAAAGGAGGGTTAAATGTAACACACAGGAGTGTTGAAAGTAAGGAGGGTTAAAATGTACACACTGGAGGGTTGAAGCAGAGTAACACACAGGAGGGTCTAATGTAACACATAGGATGGTCGAAAATAACATGCAGGAGGGTCTAAAGTAACACACAGGAGGGTTGAAGGAGAGTAACACACAGGAGGGTTTAAGGTAACAATCAGGAGGGTCAAAAGGAAAACACTAGAGGATTGAAGGAGGATAAAACAACGGAGGGTTAAAAGTGACACACAGGAGGGTCAAAAGTAACACAGAGGAGGGTCAAAAGTAACACACAGGAGTGTTGAAAGTAAGGAGGGTTAAAATTTACACACTGGAGGGTTGAAAGTAATACACAGGGGTCGAAAGTAACATGCAGGAGGTTCAAAAGTAACACACAGGAGGGTCTAAAGTAACACACTCCTGTAACACACAGGAGGGTCAAAAGTAACACAGTCCTGTAACACAAAAGAGGGTTGAAAGTAACCCACAGGAGGGTCTAAAGAAACACACAGGAGGGTGTAAAGAGGGTAACATACAGGAGTGTTAAAAGTAACACACTGGAGGGTTGAAAATAATACACATGAGGGAATAACGTAACACGCAGGAGTGTTGAAAGTAAGGAGGGTTAAAATTTACACACTGGAGGGTTGAAAGTAACACACAGGGGTCGAAAGTAACATGCAGGAGGTTCAAAAGTAACACACAGGAGGGTGTAAAGAGGGTAACATACAGGAGCGTTAAAATAACACACTGGAGGGTTGAAAATAACACACATGAGGGTTGAAAGTAACACACGGGAGTGTTGAAAGTTATGAGGATTAAAACTTACACACAGGAGGGTCAAAAGTAACACGCAGGAGTGTTGAAAGTAAGGAGGGTTAAAATTTACACACTGGAGGGTTGAAAGTAACACACAGGGGTCAAAAGTAAAACACTGGAGGTTTGAAGGAGGATAAAACAATGGAGGGTTAAATGTAACACACAGGAGTGTTGAAAGAAACTTTAAAGGAGGATAAAACACAGGAGGGTAAAAAGTAACACAGTGGAGGGTCAAAAATAACACACAGGAGGGTTGAAAGTAAGGAGGGTTCAAATTTACACACTGGGGGGTTGAAAGTAACACACAGGGGTCAAAAGTAACATGCAGGAGGTTCAAACGTAACACACAGGAGGGGTTAAAGTAACACACTCCTATAACACAAAAGAGGGTCGAAAGTAACCCACAGGAGGGTCAAAAGTAACACACAGGAGGGTTGAAAGTAAGGAGGGTTCAAATTTACACACTGGGGGGTTGAAAGTAACACACAGGGGTCAAAAGTAACATGCAGGAGGTTCAAACGTAACACACAGGAGGGGTTAAAGTAACACACTCCTATAACACAAAAGAGGGTCGAAAGTAACCCACAGGAGGGGTTAAAGTAACACACTCCTATAACACAAAAGAGGGTCGAAAGTAACCCACAGGAGGGTCAAAAGTAACACACAGGAGGGTCTAAAGTAACACACAGGAGGTTGTAAAGAGGGTAACATACAGGAGAGTTAAAAGTAACACAATGGAGGGTTGAAAATAACACACATGAGGGAATAAAGTAACACGCAGGAGTGTTGAAAGTAAGGAGGGCTAAAATTTACACACTGGAGGGTTGAAAGTAACACACAGGGGTCGAAAGTAACATGCAGGAGGTTCAAAAGTGACACACAGGAGGGTTTAAAGAGGGTAACATACAGGAGCGTTAAAATAACACACTGGAGGGTTGAAAATAACACACATGAGGGTTGAAAGTAACACACGGGAGTGTTGAAAGTTATGAGGATTAAAACTTACACACAGGAGGGTCAAAAGTAACACGCAGGAGTGTTGAAAGTAAGGAGGGTTAAAATTTACACACTGGAGGGTTGAAAGTAACACGCAGGGGTCAAAAGTAAAACACTGGAGGTTTAAAGGAGGATAAAACAAAGGAGGGTTAAATGTAACACACAGTAGTGTTGAAAGAAACTTTAAAGGAGAATAAAACACAGGAGGGTTAAAGTAAGGAGGGTTCAAATTTACACACTGGGGGGTTGAAAATAACACACAGGGGTCGAAAGTAACATGCAGGAGGGTCAAAAGTAACACACAGGAGGGGTTAAAGTAACACACTCCTGTAACACAAAAGAGGGTCGAAAGTAACCCAATGGAGGGTTGAAAATAACACACATGAGGGAATAAAGTAACACGCAGGAGTGTTGAAAGTAAGGAGGGCTAAAATTTACACACTGGAGGGTTGAAATTAACACACAGGGGTCGAAAGTAACATGCAGGAGGTTCAAAAGTAAAACACAGGAGGGGTTAAAGTAACACACTCCTGTAACACACAGGAGGGTCAATAGTAACACAGTCCTGTAACACAAAAGAGGGTCGAAAGTAACCCACAGGAGGGTCTAAAGTAACACACGGGAGGGTTGAAGGAGAGCAACACACAGGAGGATTTAAGGTAACAATCAGGAGGGTCAAAAGTAACACGCAGGACGGTCTAAAGTAACACACAGGAGGGTGTAAAGAGGGTAACACACAGGAAGGTTGAAAGTAACACACAGGAGGGTCAAAAGTACCACGCAGGAGGGTTGAAAGTAACACATAATCTTACAGTTAATATCTTCTGATAAACCATGACTAAAGCTGGCTACACAAAATAGCACTATTAACAAGATTCATGAGAGGACAGCTAAGGAGTTACAATGTAAACAAATGCAGTAATTTCATCAACTTACCAGGCAGCGTACTTCAGAAACACTGAAATGAACAGGGCTCAGTGCTGGAACTATTCAGTGTTTGGAACTATCTGCTGCCCTGTGACGCACGTTACTTTCGCATTCCAAAGTTCCAATGGAAGTCAATGGAAGTGTCATAACTCTCTTATAGAGGGTAGGCGTTGATGTCACTTCTGCTTCCGGAACACGCTGGACAGAGTGGCAAAACATCTGTTACCATGGCTGCGTTTAGCAAACTTGAAGTAAAACAAGTGATTATTTGCTCAAATTAAAGGCAGTCGGACTCAACAGTGATCCTAACTGCTTACTAAAGAACCAGTGTTCCAGCTCTTTCCCATTTTCAATGTGTTGTTTGTGTTTTAACTGTTTTGAGGTAACACTGCTGCTCCTCTTTCTGCCACTTCGGTACCATAAATCCGTTCTGTGACATCATGCGCACACCCTCTATTTAACGGCCCTGGGTCAAAAGAAACACGCAGGAGGGTCGAAAGTAACATGCTGGAGTGTCAAAAGTAACACACAGGAGGGGTTAAAGTAACATACTCCTGTAACACAAAAGAGGGTCGAAAGTAACACGCAGGAGTGTTGAAAGTAAGGAGGGTTAAAATGTACACACTGGAGGGTTGAAGCAGAGTAACACACAGGAGGGTCTAAAGTAACACATAGGATGGTCGAAAATAACATGCAGGAGGGTCTAAAGTAACACACAGGAGGGTCTAAAGTAAAACACTGGAGGATTGAAGGAGGATAAAACAAAGCAGGGTTAAATGTAACACACAGGAGTGTTGAAAGAAACTTTGAAGGAGGATAAAACACAGGAGGGTTAAAAGTAACACACTGGAGGGTCAAAAATAACACACAGGAGGGTTGAAAATAACACACAGGAGGGTCAAAAGTAACACGCAGGAGTGTTGAAAGTAAGGAGGGTTCAAATTTACACACTGGAGGGTTGAAAGTTACACACTCCTGTAACACACAGGAGGGTCAAAAGTAACACAGTCCTGTAACACAAAAGAGGGTCGAAAGTAACCCACAGGAGGGTCTAAAGTAACACACAGGAGGGTGTAAAGAGGGTAACATACAGGAGGGTTTAAAGTAACACAGTCCTGTAAAACAAAATAGGGTCGAAAGTAACATGCAGGAGTGTTGAAAGTAAGGAGGGTTAAAATTTACACACTGGAGGGTCTAAAGTAACACACAGGACGATCGAAAATAACATGCAGGAGGGTCTAAAGTAAGACACAGGAGGGTCTAAAGTAAAACACTGAAGGATTGAAGGAGGATAAAACAAAGGAGGGTTAAATGTAACACACAGGAGTGTTGAAAGTTAGGAGGATTAAAACTTACACACAGGAGGGTCAAAAGTAACACGCAGGAGTGTTGAAAGTAAGGAGGGTTCAAATTTACACACTGGAGGGTTGAAAGTGAAATGCAGGATGTTCAAAAGTAACACACAGGAGGGGTTAAAGTATCACACTCCTGTAACACACAGGAGGGTCAAAAGTAACACAGTCCTGTAACACAAAAGAGGGTTGAAAGTAACCCACTGGAGGGTTTAAAGTAACACATTCCTGTAACACAAAAGAGGGTCGAAAGTAACACGCAGGAGTGTTGAAAGTAAGGAGGGTTAAAATTTACACACTGGAGGGTCTAAAGTAACACACAGGACGATCGAAAATAACATGCAGGAGGGTCTAAAGTAAAACACTGGAGGATTGAAGGAGGATAAAACAAAGGAGGGTTAAATGTAACACACAGGAGTGTTGAAAGTAACACACAGGAGTGTTGAAAGAAACTTTGAAGGAGGATAAAACACAGGAGGGTTAAAAGTAACACACTGGAGGGTCAAAAATAACACACAGGAGGGTTGAAAATAACACACATTGGGGGGATGAAAGTAACACACGGAAGTGTTGAAAGTTAGGAGGATTAAAACTTACACACAGGAGGGTCAAAAGTAACACGCAGGAGTGTTGAAAGTAAGGAGGGTTAAAATTTACACACTGGAGGGTTGAAAGTAACACACAGGGGTCGAAAG
>NW_024042821.1:15000-21579 GCF_014851395.1 Micropterus salmoides | reverse complement strand
TTTTAGCCTTGGTGTCGATTGTATGAACTCTAATAAAGCATTGTTATCCATCATCTCATTTCTCCACCCATAACTGTTCTTTAACAACAACACGCACCTTCTCTTTTTTTAGAGATGCCTTCAGACTGACTGAATACTTCTGTTTGCTACTAAAACACTTAATTGCTGTCCCTTCAAAAGTTGGACAGAAATAGTGAATTAAGCAACTCAAGTGGTCGTGACATAAAAGGACATAGTTTGATTCCCCTGAACACAAGAAGTCACAGCAGCCTACAAGTCAAGTCAATTAACAGTCAGAGGAAATTATTCTTGTCAGCACTTTTGTTGAGGAAAAGCCAATTAAAGGGAGTTTATTGTAGGCCTACAACAAGTAGTACTAAAAGACACAATAAATGTGGGAGCGCTCAAGGAAAAAACACAAGAACTAACTGGAACATAAATCAACCTGACATTAGCCAAAGCGCAAGGATAGAGGGATGTAAGAATCCAGCCTCATCTGGCCCTGGCTTTGCGTTCGCTTCCGAAAGGTGCTGGGACATGTTTTCAATGCAGGCCTTGTTTCGCAGCCTGAATCTGTTTCTAATATCTGGGTGAAATAAGGCTTTGTAATAGTTTTTGTCTTTGGTGGTCCCTTCTGTCTCAGTTTGTGCTCATAATGTCTAAGCTTTACATCAGCTTTGATGTTTTGTTTCAGCTTGCTTGTTGAGAGTTGGAACTGGTGGAAGTTAGAATATTTTAATGGGTGTTACTTTTGCCGCACTTTATAATACAAATTCTCAATTTAGCATCTCTCTTTATATTAATTCTACTTTCCCTGGAAATGAAGCTATAGTAAAATATTACTCAGAAAAGTGTAATAACTTTGTTCAGATACTAGCCTGTATTGGTATTTCTATACAGGCTAGTTTCTATTCTCATTTTTTTCACATGTCCATTGTTTCTGTGTATGTTTTGAAGTCCTTGAGTTTTGCTTATAGGAAATGATTCATTCCTATTTGATGGTAAGTCTTAACTGATGCAGAGAGTCCATGTTTGTTGAATTGTTTTGATAATTGCATAGATGTAACATGTCTGCAGTGGCAGTCGTCTGAGATGCATTATATTTTATGATTAAATAAGTACATTTTCACCAGATCTGATCGTCAACAAATCCCATGAAAAGATCAAAATAAACAGTGAATTGATCCTTTTAGAAAATGTGTTGGAGCACAGCCTGATATCTATTCTCCCTCTGTGCCGTAGAGCTCCATGGCTGTTAAAAGCCAGTCAGTGAGCCTCACATTATCCTTCATCACCATGAACTCACACACTGTAGTTTCTTTTGACCCAGTCCCACATTCACCGTCCTGCTGCCCTCACCAGAGCACCAAATGTGGATTCATCCACAGCTGAATAGTGCCCCACAAATATACAAGCTGTCAGCTGTTATGGGAAATTGCTGAGGCTTTTTAAAAAATAAAACTTAAGCAGTTATTTGAAAATGTACATCTTCATTAGGAACAAATGTCCTTGGGATTGACATGACGGACTAACACATGTTGGTTTGGTTTGGTTTCATAGGATTTGTTGACAGTAAGAAAACTATAGATGCTTCATCTGCTGCTTAGAAATTAAAAGTGTAACATTCATCATGTATTTGGTAGTGGTTTTGTTGTAGCTGCTGGAGTTGGTGGAGCGGGAGTGAAAATAGGGTGACTCTGAAATCCTTCTGCAAATGTTCTCTCTCTCTCTCTGCCCATCCCTGTTCTCAGGTCAAGTCTGTCATCAACCTGCTGTTTGCTGCCTACACAGGAGACGTCTCTGCCCTGAGGAGGTGAGCAGCTCCCACTCACTAACTTGTAATATTGGCTACAGAAGACTTCAGGCTTATTTGTCTCTTTTTGTCACCCATTGAAGTCCACTCTTACAGTATGTGTAAAGGATTGTTTTACTGATCCTTGCAAAGATTGAAAAGTGGTGAAAATCCCTCTCCTCTCGTGGCTGCGTAAGGCAGCTTTACACTCTGGTGACCTCAATTGGCACACCCTTCTGCTACATAGCAGACAATTTACAGTAAAATTTAAAAATGCTTATCCTTGTAACACTGATAGCGAACAACTGATAGTCTGAAAACATTTACAAAGCAGATTTTAAACAACATTTTAAATCCACTATTATCCATTTCTATTAGTATGCCAACTTCTTCTTTCCAGTCTTTGCTGTGTTTCTTGGTGCATCACTGCCACCTGTAGGTCAGGGGAATTCTGTTTAACCATTGGAATGTGTATTGCTCCTGAGTGTGTGCACAAGACAAACAAAACAGGGTCCCACTCATAAATAAACAGCTCCGGAGCTCTTCTAGATGTCTAAAACTGCACAAGGAACCTTTAAGTGGAAGGAAAGAATGTATGGCAGTGATGGTAAACTTCCTTACATTGCATTGTATTGTTTCAGTCTGGAGACAAACCTAAACTGGCTGATAAGATGTATGTAAGAATGCAATAACTGAAGGTACTTACAAAGTAAGTTACATAAACATTGTGTGTGTAGGTTTGCGCTGTCATCCATGGACATGGAGCAGAGGGACTACGACTCTAGAACGGCCCTCCATGTAGCAGCAGCAGAAGGTAATGTGCAGCCTAAAGTTAACCTGTTCATCTTTTTTGAGATTGATATTGCAGGTTTGTGTCTGATTAAAAATAAAAGTATCAAAGAATATACAACACTGTCCACATATTTTGTATACATTGGACCTGTACTGTTTTTCATGGTGCAGTCTGAGAGCCTTATTTTCAAATGTGAGCCATGTTATTGCTGCAGGATACATACACTGAACAAAATTATAAACGCAAGACTTTTGTTTTTGCCCCCATTCATCATGAGCTGAACTCAAAGATCTAAGACTTTCTCTATGAACACAAAAGGTCTATTTCTCTCAAATATTGTTCACAGATCTGTCCAAATCTGTGTAAGTGAGAACTTCTCCTTTGCCACAGGTGTGGCATATCAAGATCCCGGCCAGTTAGAGTCTTCACAGCACTCGTTGGTACGTGTATGCTTTGTGTTTCTAACACCTGCTCTGCTTTCAGGACACACAGAGGTGGTACGCTTCCTCTTGGAGGCTTGCAAGGTGAACCCAGTACCCAGAGACAGGTGAGTCCAGTCATCAGAGTGCTCTTTCTCACCATCTATGTCTTTTCAAGCTGTTCTCATAAGCTGCAGTTTGGATCTTTTGAAGCAGGAGGTGTAGTGATTGTCCCGCCTTCCTTCTGTTAACACACCAGGGTTCAATTCAGACCCTACTTCTTTCTGAGGGACTATAATGACAATTATAATGCCCGTTTATCACATATCATATGCTTACATGGACATTTCATAACAACCTTTGATCTTTTTGATTTGGTAAATGTGAAAATTAACCTACAGACACTTCCTGTACATGGATAATAAGATTATTAAGTACCTTTATTTCTATTTTTAAGACATGGTTAATACAGTTCCAGTTTCCACAGTTATGATAATAAGAAAATGATTGTGAAAAGTATGTCAGTTTGGTCATTTTCACCATTTCAAAAGTTTCTGTGCACCTTTTGCACTAATAGATTGTTTTGAAAGCAATCCATGCAGAGGACTGCAATTACTATGTATTAAAAACAGAAAACGCTAACTTAAAAAAGGCCACAAATATAATAATACTGTAACTTATCTATTTGAAGCAAGACACATGCCTTTGGTGTGAGAGACCTGGGTGTGATTCCCAACACAGCATCCACTAATGTGTCCCTCCAGAGGTGTGCAACCTCTGAACGTTTTATTGACACTTTGATTCTGATATAAGTATTGAGTCACTCTGAACGTGAGTGTAGCATGCAGCCTGTTCATACTATACTGTATATCTACAAGCAACTACCAATGTAGGCCACTAAATAAGCAGTAGGCCACATATATTCCATATACACAGACTTTAAAACAAATATAACTAAAACACAGAATAGAAGTAATGGACAACATGCAGCGAGTCAAATGCAATTTCAAAAGCATTTTGACTATAATAAGGTCAGACTAATAGGACTGCTATATATGGATTTGGCTTTACTTTGTGAGAACGCTTGAAATATTGAGTTTGAGAAGTCACTTGATTTAATGAAAGGCACGACCACAACATGTGTTAGTGGTGCTGGTGACGAGGGAAATCTAGAGCAGGTGGCGTCTTTATTGGGGAACACTTTTGCCAAAAGCCAGAGTTCTTCTTGACATACTAACCTTTTCTTTGTGCAGGTGGGGGAAAACGCCGATAGATGAAGCAGTGCTCTTCGGCCACCACGATGTAGTCACCATCCTGCAGCACTACAACGACAATTACAGGCAGCCTGCTAGTGCTTACGACAAGGAGAGCGCTCAGAAGTACCTGGACAGCCTGCTGTAGGCCTGCTGCACACGTCTCCAACGCTTTATCTTTGTGCACAACCGTGGACCAATTTCCAGAATTACGTCGTACATTAGTGACCATACTTTTGAAATATGTGATGAATTAGTTATTAGCTTTACTCTTGTTGCCGTGTCCCGTCTGGTGCGCTTTGCTTTCTGGCTCTACTTCATATCTCCTCCTCAGCTCTGTCGTATTGTAACGTGTGCCGTATGTGTGAGGGAGTGAGCGCCTCATCAATACAGTTTAAACAATAAATACAATATCTGAATAACTGTAAGCAGTGTTTACAGTGTATTACCCATGTAACCTGTCAGTACTGTAAATCACATATGTGGTATCATAGGATATAGATTGTATCAAAGTGTATTAGTTTAGTCACAGTATTGTTTCTCTTATACTATCCTCTACCAGGAAACATTTGGAATATACTCCCTGTTAGTTTTGAGAGATAGTGAGGTGTGTGGATATGATTTATAAAGTGTAAGATGCGTCTCTGACTGTGTAAGTGTGGAAAGCCTAACGGGCATTGTGCTGCTGATACAGTTATGTGCCTGTTTGATCTCCATATATCTGCATCTATTCTCAGATGGTCCTCCTGTCTGTTGCAAGGTCACTGGCAGGTTTTATGTCCTTTGAAGTCACTGAAGAAAGATTGTACTCTGAATGTATTTTTCAACACGTGCAATAGAAGCAATATGTATTTATTTTAAGAGACTTTTTAAGTGTAAAAGATTGTGTAATTTGTTGCATTTGGGATGAAGGCGAGTTGGTTCCTCTATTTTTGTCTTTGTAGTAACATATTTCTGTGTACATTGTGACTTTTTAAACCCTCCTACGAATGTTGATCGTATAATGTTGATAATGTTCACAAGTCTTTTAGCCCACATCTTCCATCCTTTTCTGTCAGCAACTAAATTCCTTCTCAAATTAAAATACAATGTGGCTATAGAATAGAATATATATTTTTGCACAGGTTTCTTGGACTGTAACAATGTTGTGGTTTCCTGCACAGTGAGCAGCAGCACAAGGACAGCTTATGAACTTTTGATCTTCCTATTAATCTGAATGACTTGTTGCAGTAATTCTTATCCAAATGTCCCCCATGCTCTAGTGCAGGGGTCGCCAAATTATGGCAAACTGTGGCCCACAGCTGGATTTTAAATTCCCCGTTGTGAACTTTTAAAAGAAACTAGCATATAGCTCAAGCTTATTTCTAATGAATTTCAATGGATCTACCTTGCACTCCTTAGTCAGATCATTAGAGGTGCTACCATTTCGACGACTACCTGATCTACAATGATGGATTAGTTGATGAACACTTACCTCAGCTGATTCAACATGATGCAACCAAAAAGATGCTGAAATGCTGAAAATTTCAGTGACTTCTTCTTCTTCTAATTGTCTGTATCTGGCCCACAGTCAGAAAAGCTTGGCCACCCCTACTCTAGAAAGTTACGTCCCAATGCTGTTTCACACAGATGCAATCCAAAACATCTCTGAATGTGCTGAAAGAATGTACTGAATTTTCCCAATGACGTTTACTTCGAAAAAGTATGTAAATATGAACAATGCACACAAAAACTCTAACATAAACACAATGAGCACAGGCTTCAAGTTATACTGTAATATTCCAGGTGGTCTCACTGTTGCACTGTATTTTGTGAAAGTTGAATTAAAAAATGTATTTTACATACAGTATATGATCTCAGTAAAAAGTAGCTTGACAGCTGAAACAGGGATTCTTGGTCTTTGGTCTTGAAAAAGCACGAACAAAGGCGCAAACACAAGTCCACCCTTGTTGGAAAAAAAATATTAAATATTAGCCCCAGAAGTCACAAATATTTTAACACCAATTTAATACATACTGTAAATGACCAAAATGGCCTAAATACTTTAAATTGAAGATGCAGACAGGGTGAATCACTCCACATTTCATCTGGTGTCCATATTTCTTCTTTGCCATTTTCTTCTAATCAAGTGGTTAGTGTACATAACATTAATGGATCCAGACCAAACTGTAATCTATAATCTGCCAGTCTGCCATTTGTGTGAAATGACATTGACTTGGGTGAATCTATATAATTTGAATCTCTTGCCGAGCTCAAAGCAGAACTATTAGTGCTCAGCATTACATATCAGCCTCCAAGATATTCATCGCTGTAACTGCAGGA
>NW_024042821.1:0-7500 GCF_014851395.1 Micropterus salmoides | reverse complement strand
GCATAGTCCTGGGGTCCTGGGTGTTCATTTATTGTTGTACTAGCGGGCAAAGTCAACCAAGAGACAATACCAGAGTTGTTGTAGTAGCGTCCAAAGGCAGTGTCTTTGGGGATGTCTGGGTAAAGATAGAGCAGAGGATTCCTGGTCACGTTCCACTGGGCTCTCAGACTGTAGCGGGAAATGATGTCTGGCAGAGAAACGGCCGACAGCTCCTGCTTGGTGTATGGCTCTACTGCATGCACATGGGTCTCTACAGGGGGACCAATATACAGCAAGAAAAGTAAGCAAACACAAAAAGACATCCGAGTGTCTGGTGTTGAAATTGTTTCATCTACGACAGGACAGAGGACTGGGGGCAGTCTGCCATAAGAGGAAGAAAGAAACAATCCCTTGTATGTTATGTATTCTCAGTTACACAGGTTTGTTTGGGCTATCACCACCAAAAAGGAGTGTGCTTATGTGGAGTGAACATACATGTTAAAACAGCATTTCTATACAAATGCTATCCAAATTCAGTTTGGTAAAAGGCATGACAGTAACTGTGCCAGTAACAACCAAGCAAACTCTGGCTGTAAAAACAGTGATAGGATTAAAACCCTAATTTTGATAACTTTAGAATTTTCTCCAAACACACACACACACACACACACACACACACACACACACACACACACACCACCGTTGGAGTGCTCAACCCAGCTGAAGGTGATGGCTCCGTCTTTGTTGCTCTCGCTAAAGCGGAGCAGAAAAGTCCCGGGCTGTTTTTCCTGCAACAGGACGCGTGTTCTCTTCCTGCTCACGAACCCCATGATGAAACTGAAACCCACATACAGAACATGACGTGAGTTTAGTTCACAGGGAAGCATAGTGACCACATCCACAATCCCAAATAATAATACTTAAAAGATTGTGTTTTAGCAGTTTCAGTGGTCTGATTTGTGGCTGGTATGTGGACCATTGTAAACCATTGATGAGATGATGCTGGATGTATCTTACCCGTCCCGCCAAAGATCCACCAAGTGTCTTTTGATCAAATTAAGGATTCCATCAATCCAAATCCAGGCACTTTCGTTCTGACCACACAGGAAAGCAAAAGTCCGCATGTAAAGAGCACACACAGCTATAGGTTGTACACATTATGTAAACTACAGTATAATAAGAATCTTGCTCAACACTCACCTTGGAGAAATTGCTCCAGTGAACCACACCATCAGGATTATCTGTGAATATAAATATATTATCTATCTGTCTACCAGCCTTTTATTGTAGCCAGCCTAAGGCCCAGCTGTGCAATCCCCATGCTGTCTGATCAGCATCTTGATATGCCACACCTGTGAGGTGGATGGATTATCTCAGCAAAGGAGAAGTGCTCACTAACACAGATTTTGACAGATTTGTGAACAATATTGAGAGAAATAGGTCTTTTGTGTAAATAGAGAAAGTCTTAGATCTTTGAGTTCAGCTCATGATGAATAGGGGCAAAAACAAAAGTGTTGCGTTCATAATTCTGTTCAGTATATTTTATGTTAACCCTGTGTTGTAAAATGAGTAAATGCACCTTGTTCATGAACCTTGAAAGTGACACGACTTAATTCTGGGGAAGAAGCAGTCAAACACTCACCCGCAATTTTGTCTCTCAGCATGGAGAGCTGGTTTTCGTCAAGCTCCCGTTGCCCAACGGACAAAAATTGCCAGCTCAGAGCCTGTCCCAGCTGCTGCCACATGAGCGGAGGCGGGTCGACAAACAACAACAGGTTCTACAGAACAAAGTCACAGAGTTTTAATACAGTTGACAAATGACTCAAACCCACTGTTCTTCGCAGGGATATGAACATAGTAGTGAAAATAGACAAATCTCAACTGTGCAACACAATAAGAAGAAAGGATTTGGTTTTTTGTGTACATCAGAATAAACCCAAAATGCATATGTACAATTGTTTGGTGTAATTTGGAAGTGTCTTGTCATGCAGCTAAACAGATCCTGATATTGTGTGATGCTTTACCCTCGGTTCACTGGTGGACAGCATGTTGCACCACATGACAGAGGCCCAGGCACTGGAGATCTGATTGGTACTGGAGATGACAACCACAGGTAGGGAGCTGGCCTGGACCAACACAGGAGGAGGGTAAACTGCCTGGCTACCATTTTTCTGTGACTGAACAACTGCAGCTCTAATAGTGCCTTCTCTTCAACCAATAATATTTTAGGTTCAGCTGCAAAGCGCACACAGAAACTGAAATGCCTCTGACTTTTTGAGTGTCATGTTTACTCACCTCGATGTTACACTTGAGTCCAGCATGCTGAAGCCCTGTCACAAACTTAATGATGTGGAGTTCTTCAGTGACTGCCAGACGACTCTGATGGAGGAGAAAGAGACGTGGTTTTAGGAGGGGGAAAATACTGGTATAATGATTTGCAAGCATGTAGAAGTAGTGTGAGGAAGATAAATATTTAGTGACATGCAACCCCACAAAAAAAAAGTAGTACAGTTTCACATTTGTCCCATTCATGAACAAATGAATCACACCTAGGTGGTGATTTTAAACTTCCAAAGAGAATTCCCTGACTGATTAAGCACACTGTCTATTAACCTACCAACCATAAAACATCTCACTTGTGTCGCTCTCTTGAAGTATTTCCTATCACTGAATTCCATCAATCTGTTATGCATCAGCATGCAACCTTAAACCTGCATTCATTGATTCTTAGTCATGTTAGCAGCACAGCAATGTCTGCCTGTCTGCCGGTCAGTCTGTCCACCACTTTGGTCTAAATGGAAATTTCTCAACTATTGGATGGATTGCCACAACACAGACATTACCACCTTATAAATGAAATGGCAAACACGTATTTACACATAAGTGCAACATAAGCATTCATTTGAAGCCGTGACAACCATGTGTCTAAAACCTTGACTGCCTTTTTTTTTGCAGTTCATATACTGAGCCACAAAAGAGGCCATGCATTCAGTTTCAAAATGTGAAACACAGTAAAGTCTATGAAACTGAAATGATTCCGGTACTTTCCTTACAGCAAAGAGTCTGCAGTCTTTTACTAAAGCCTTTTCCCTCTAAAGATGCCGTCGAACATATCCTCGGCCTTAGTGTAACTTCAGTCATCTTCATTACGTTGAATCCCTACAAAAGTTACAAAAATGTACTTGAACTGTGGATGGCAGCCTTTATCTGGAAAGGTAACTGGGTCCACTTTCATACCAGTGGGTGGTGGTGTTTACAGTCCACAGCCAGCAGGTGGCGACCAACACATAGAAAGTCTGTTTATTCCTTTTTTTATACAGTCCTTGGGTTATACCTACAAATGGCAGGTACTTCAAAATGGATATCTCCTCTTACCTCATTCGTTCCTTTTCCTCTGGCTTTTCTTTCCTTAAGTGACTGAAAGAAATGTAAAATGTCATTATATACTCTGTTTAGTGCAAGTGACATAGGCATTATTTTACATGTGTGTAAAATACAAAGCTTTGTGTTCATGTAGTGACAGACGGACATATAGATACAACAAAAGTGTCTTTGCTTTCACTTGTGTTCACATTTCAAAGGTTAAGTTTTTGCTCAGGGTTTTGTGGAGTTACATACCAGGTTACCAAATTCTGCCACCAAGCCTCCACCTGGTGTGTCCACGTCCAACACCTTACAGTCATCCCTGTTGAAGTCAAAGTGACGGAACCTACAGCAACATCAGAACAATGTGTCTCTTTGTTATATGCAATTATCATAGACCAATTATTTTAACAATTCCTCAGTTTACATTTCAGATTTTCAAATCGTTTTGGTACCCTTCACCTACCCGTTAACGGTCATGGGTTCTTCAACATCCCTTATTTAAGGGAAGAAAAGGGGATACAAAAAGATTGATAAGGGAACACAGGCTATTAAAAAGGAGGTTTGTAGTTTAAAAAAAAAAGATTTGTGTTTATGTTAATTATAATGTACTATATCACTGGCTCATTTTCTGACTTACTTGTCAAATACAGGTTTGACTTTGAGCAGGCACTTGAATTCTGGGAGGTTTGCTAAGAACCTGAGAAGAGAAGAAACAGGTAGTGACAATCATACAGTACCTGTTAGAGCTACTTTGGGGGTGCCCTAGTAGGTTAAGGCACCAACTATGAACTGCAACATCCCAGGTTCCGGTCTGGCTGGGGACATTTGTTATAAGTCTCGTCATTAGTCTTGTCGTTTCTTTCTCTCCATAAAATACCACCCAAAACTATTTAAAAGGTGTTTATAATTTAGGCTACATCTGTGTCTTACTATTGGCTCATCAAAGCTCATATTTAGCAATTCATTGGTGAAGCAATGATTATTGTAACATAATGAGCACATGGTTATAATATGAATAAAAGGTAACTGAGCATCAGAGTGGTTTCAAAAGGCATTTTGATTCCTTTCAACACGTTTAGTTTGCTGTAAATCTGTGTGGCCATTATGGAATCCATTGTTTTTACTGTGAATCCAGGCCGACTACAGCTGCCGTCCTCCACGAAAGGAGCAAGCTACAAAAACTACACAGCCACTTCTCAAGCATACTGGCACAAAATATTAGATTCACAAAAACGTTGTATTTCTTACAGTAAATAGTTGATTTTGAAAACAGAAAAGGAAGTTGCTGTAACATTACATTATATATCTGATTATACTACACCTGTAAAGTGAGTAACCTGAAATAACTCAACAGTTGACAACCATTTTATCAGATCTAGATCATATCAGTTCTGTGTTGCCGTCGTTTTCACTATTAGCCCTGGGGGAGCAACACTGTGTTACATGCAGCCTTACCTCAATGTCACTGTGAACCGCACCCCGGTCTTAAGAATTAGCGGCGTTGTGGTAAACTTGACATGAAAGGTTGTATCTCAACCACTAGGGCACTACAAATCAAGACCACAACAAAACGTGTCAACAATATGAAAGTGAATCAGTCTGTGTTTATGTATTGTGTATAAGACACAAGGGTCCTGATGCCACGTCTCACTTTGCAAGAAGTTTTGTGAGCAAGCGCCGAGCGAATTGCTCAATTTCTTCCATGGGATTAGGGAGGTTGGAGGCGTCTGTGCTGTTGTATTTCTTGTTCTGGTCTTGCAGTTTCTGCAGCTCTTCCCCTACTCGTAGTAGCACTTCTGCCACAGCCGTGAACCTGCACGTACAACATAATGCAGAACACCAAGTTTTGCATCAAGTATTAAGTGTGACAGCTGGGACAGTGAGACATTTTCTCCAACCTCAACATGAAACTAACTAAAATGACTAATAGGTTCTTACCACTCCTGCAGACGGTCCAGACAGGTGTCAACTGGACTTCCAATGCAGGCCATCTGCTGCCTGCGCTTCCACTCAGGCAGCTCCACATCTGTGAGACTTTCAACGGCCTGCACTGCCAGTACCAAAATGTTCATTATCTGCTGCAGCACCATCTGCAAGGCAAAAAACAAACAAACACAGCAATGTTAAGTATGTGGGGTGTCCTTACTAATATGTAGAGAATGTTGTGACTGAAACTCATTATTGTTATTACCAAGCAATATAACAAGAAAAACATCCATGACCTTAACGTCTTTTTAAACATCACAGTGAGGTGTTTGTACTGAATTCCATGAGAAATTTAATGTGAGGATAAAAAAAAAAAAAATACTATGACTCAAACAATAATACCCAAACACAACACTGTTAGGAAATTACTTTCCTGCTTTTAACAGACTACAGTATTGCTATGACAACAACCTAAGCTGTGCAGTCAAAAAAACTTAAGGATGCTAAAATGATCCGCAACATCCCTGGTTTCCACCTTCGAACTTTGTTGCATCTCTCTCTCCTTCATTTCCTGTCATCCACAACTGGCATTATCTACTAAAAAGGAATACAAAATGCAAATAATCAGAGAGTACAGTAAGGCTTTTAAAAGCACTGCCTGAAAAGTTTCTACGGATGGAATTTTCCTTTAAACATAAACATGCTTTGAAGGAAGTGGTTTATCTGTTTGTGCTGTGTCATCAACAGCCCACCACATGCATCTACTGTACCTGCTTTGTTTGACTGATAAAGTTGGCCCGCTTAAGACATTCCTCTTCCACAACAGCATGGGAATCTGCCAATCCAATATGCTGCTCCACTGGTAATGACAAACAAGACATAAATGAAGCATGAACTCACACCAAACTTATCATCTGTTCCTTTTTGTCCGACTCCTTCCATACCTCTGCTCTGCCAGGTCTTCATTATGTAGTCAAGCTTTTCATTTAGGACCTCCAGCGACTTAATTTCTTTCTTTACCTCCTGCATTAGTGTTAAAGTTCACAAATTCAGATCCAGGTCAGGTGGAACACAAACCAGAAAACAAAATTAAAATCAAGTAAAAGTCAGTTTACCAAAGTCTGCCTTTTTAGCTCCTTGACTTTGTTGTCCAACTCTCTCCATTTGTGTTCAATGGCTGGACTGCCACAACCCTGACAAAAACAAAGACATTTCTTTCACTCTTTTGCCATTATTGGCATATGGTGGTGGTTCTTACAAAACAGACCTTTGTGCAAACAGTGTTTGCCTGCTGTAAAGATGAGATAATAAAGAAAATGTACAACACGGATCTGTTACTTTTTTAGACTGAATAGACCAGAGAATTAGAATAAAATCTTCACTTGCAGTGTGACAACCAGAAACATCATACTCATCTGCATAGCACTTGATCAAAATGAAATATTAAAGCTGGACTTTTACATATAAGTTTAGATAAATCCCTTCTGAGCTGGAATAAATAAAGCAAACCAAACAAAAGACCGATTTGAAAAGCTTTGTGAGATTCGGCATGTGATTAGAGTTCCTTTCTGCAGCCTGGACTGCACTGTTCTGTTCGTCCAGCTGATATCTTCAGTCATCTTACCTGTGTTTCATAGGCTGAAGCAAGGATGTTCTTTTCCTCCTTTAGGCATTCAGAGAGGATTACGGCCAAGTTCAGTGGCTGATCTTGAAAGTTTTTCTAAATAAAGAAAAAGAGTGAGAGGTTATTCTGTGGTAAGAAAATTTGTTTAATCCAATATTCAGGTCACATAACAGCATGTCCGCCCTACCAGCAAGTAGTCTTTCATCCCTGGAAAATCCGGTCCCTGCAAAATAGTGTTGTCCTGGACCGACCGTTTCCTCTGTTCTTCCAAATAAACCAGGAGTGCATGGAAACAAGTGCTTGCCATATTTTCATCCACAGCTGCCAAATCCCTGAGACAGATCAACAGAAAATGTACCTTCATTTAGGATTAATTAATGCTGAATGGGGCACTTTGTTAAAAATAATTCAAAACTGACTAGGATAACAAAGATATTGCATCTTGATATTTTTATTATCAGGTAAGTGAAGCCTGTAACATAGAGGGGGCTAATAATCATCCAATTAGCATAATCTGTGTAACAAAACAAATTAGTTCTGTATGTAGATCGTTTTCCTTAAAGTCAAGAAAAGCGATATATTCTAAACTTGTGCACAGAAGTTCA
>NW_024042820.1:0-25941 GCF_014851395.1 Micropterus salmoides | reverse complement strand
TGTGAATGTTTCTGATTGAGCACTGTGAATGGTGAATGCAATGTTGTGTAACAGCGCTTTAAGTGGTCCAAAAGACTACAAAGGCTCTATACAAATACAGAGCATTTACATTTATAATCCATTACATTTATAATCCAATTATTTACATCTTGTATAGACACCTTATTTGAAAACCAGACATTGTCATGTATCCTCGCACTAAATCATCAACTCCGACCAACTTGATAAATACTGTTATATTTGGTTTCTCATATCGCATAACTTGAAGACATGAACTGCAACACTTGTCTTTGTAAAAAGAGAAACTGACTGGATAAAGTCATCACATGCCTGTCAGCTCGGTCCGTTTCAGTGGGTTTACCATAAGGCTTGAATATGTGTGCACTCATTAGGCGGCTAGCTTAATCAATCATCAAAATTTATTTATAGAGCACTTTACAGTCCAAGTGGAAACAAGTGCTGTACAGTAAAACAATAAATGAGTACATAAAAGACACTGAAGACAAAGCTCTCCGACGCATAAATACAAATAAAAACAATACAATAAAACAAAATCAATACAACACACCAAGAAATGTCAACTTCAGTTTTCAAAGGCCAGAGAAAAGAGGTGGGTTTTAAGAAGACTTAAAAACAGACAGTGAAGATGCCTGTCTAATGTGCAGAGGTAAGTCGTTCTACAGTTTAGGAGCTGCTACAAGCAAAAGCTCGGTCCCCTCTGTGCTTGTACTTGGTTTTGGGCACACTTAGGAGCAGTCGATCGGCTGACCTAAGAGAACGGGTGGGTCTATAGGCATGTAGCAGCTCAGAGATGTAGGGTGGAGCAAGGCCATTTAGAAACTTAAAAGCAAATAAAAGAATCTTAAAATGGATCCTATGCTGTACAGGCAGCCAGTGGAGTGAGGCTAAAATGGGGGAAATATGCTCATATTTACGCGTTCCAGTTAAAAGACGAGCGTTCTGGACCATCTGGAGACGAGCAATAGAGGACCCACTGACCCCCACGTACACTGCATTACAGTAATCCAACAGAGTGGTAACAAAGGCGTGGATTACTGTTTCAAAGTGCTGCCTAGAGAGAAATGGCTTTTACTTTGGCCAGTTGCCTCAATTGAAAAAAGCTTGTTTTTGCGATTGTCCTAATCTGTCTGTCGAGCTTAAGGTCAGAGTCGATTTTAACCCAAAGGTTAGTGATCGTTTGCTTGATGTAGTGACTCAAGGAACCTAGATCGACACGGGGGGTCCCAGAATCATAAAACAAATAAAACTTGGCGGTGATACACTGGAGTTTAATCTGTTATCTGTCTTCACTCTGGTATCAGATCAGTCCTTCAGCTGCAGTGTCCAATCCAATAAGAGATCTGTCCTTGATCTTCGCTCCTTGGAGTGCAAATACGAGCTTCGGGACGGTCTGCAAGAGCCTGGTGGCTCTTGATGCACCGACTCCAGCCTCAGTCCACTCCTTGTGAAGTTCCCTCAAGTTCTTGAATCAGCATTGCTTGACAATCCTTTGAAGGCTGCGCTCATCCCTGTTGCTTGTGCACCTTTTCGTACCTCACCTTCCAGTCAACTTTCCAGTCATGCTTTCATACAGCACACTGAACAGCCAGCCCTTTCAGCAGTGACCTTCTGTGCCTTACCCTCCTTGGAAGGTGTCAATGAGTGTCTTCTGGGCCACTGTCAAGCAAGTCTGTGGATCAGGCACAAACAGGCAACAGGTGCTCAAAAGCACAAGGCACAAGGCAGGGAATAGCCTACATATGGGGTGGTTAAATACTGCAGGGCTGAGGAGGGAGTGGCTGGAGTCAGTGAGATGACTGGAAAAGGTGTAAAAGTCAGAGGGCCTTTTGTGTACAGGTTGGAGAATGGCAATGAATGGGGTAATGTGGCTGGAGGGAATGACTCTGAGGCAGAATGTGACAGTTGGATATGATTCGCCAAAACTGCAAGAGGAAACAACTGCACAAAACGTACACAACTCATCACCACCGCAGCAGCAGCAGTAAGACAAAATGTGGGAATAGTAATCAGGGGAACGCATGGAAATCAGAGCATAACAATTCCTGGCTTGTGCCATAATGAAATATGACAAATGATTTATGTCTGGCATTTATTATACTATGGGATGTAATTTGTTAGGCTGCAAATGCACAGACGTCGCCTTTTGTAATTGAATCACACAAAATAATGAATATCCTACTTTGTTGAGTCTGGCTGTTTGTCTTTGTTTTTCATTGTTTTGTTTGCTCCTGGAAATTAATTATGCCATACATTATGCAAGTGCCTTTGATTAAACCTGGGTGATAATTTTACCAGACATTTCGCTATTTGAGTTATAAAACTGCAGACAGAAGTTCTGGCCTCAAAGTTGAGTTCAACTGAAATTGGTGTAGTTTTTCCCCTTATGGATTCGTGGTACTGATGGTGCTTTGTTCATACGGTTTCTCAAATCAAAAATCAAAACACAGACTGTCCGCATGATTATTTGCAAGTGATCAGATTGGACTGGTGTGTTCAGACAATCTATCTGCATGGGTTGCTGTGATAATAACGCATGTGTCAGTAACTACTAGTGAGGCAGCAGCATGGATTCTGCTCAGCTGCTCTAATGCACTTCCATCACTCTGGAGTTGATGTCGTCGTTGTGTGTCGCGTTGCGAGTGAAATCTGATTTGAGCGGCCAGAGATGCCAGCCTGAGACACATCTGTTCAAATGTGATTGGAATCGCATTTTAAACCTCCTCTAAATGTGGCTTGGATACATTTTAAAAAAAAAAAAAGTCTTTTTTGTCCAGACGCTCTATAATAAATCTTGATGACAGTCTGATCAAGGCGGATCATAATATTGCATGAGCATGGAGGTTCATTCTTTACCTCGGGAGCGCTTATCTGAGAAAAAATATTTTTATACTCAAGGCTCACTTAAGAGCTTTTGCCAGAGCTTTTGATCATACAGCCTCCTTCAGCAATCTTGAGCAAGTTCCATTTGCAGATGAAGGTCATGAGATACAGTCAAAATATCTAAATAAAATAAAAAGCCAGTAAGTGAGCTTTGAGTTTAGAATAATGTATCACAGATCAGGGGACTGGAATTTATTCAAAATTTATGCCATAAGGGCCAAGAGTGCTGGGTCCTTAGACTCCATTCTGTGCAACATTTTTTCCACTTGCCAACTTCAATGTAAGCAATAGTTTAACTGATCCCTTCCTGGTATATGGTAAGCCACTAGTGTCATGTCTAAATCACGCTGTCCAATGCAATTCTGTCCCATTTAACTTCCCTTTTAACCTCAGACCACTGAAATGATTTTTTCATTCCCTCTTCCCAACAAACCTATTTAAATCTGGGATATCTTGCTTCCTTTTAAGGCAACAAAGCATTACAATAAGAATGGTCCACATGTTAATTGTGCAATATTCTCCACCTTGCAGTAGAACAGCAAAGGCAAAATACATTTACTGGCTTTTTCAGAGCTTGCAACTTTATAACAAGTTCATAAGAGTGGGCTGAGATGTCTTGCTCATGGCCAAAGTGCTGAAGAAAAAATATACAAAAAGGAGCCAATATCAGCCCTATACATTGCTACAGTTAATTGAAGGCCAAAATGTAGCTCCAATTCAAAAATTTCAATCTGATTCCTTTTAAACTTTTCAAAAGACATTTAAAACACTATCTCATTTTGCACATATGGATGGGAACATAGTACTGTGAATCAGCACATTGAGCAGCATTATAAAAGCTTTACATGCAGTCATTGCTCTGTAACCAATTTACCAGAATTGGATTAGAGGGAGAAAACTCCTCTGTGGGTAGTTTGAGATGCTATCAACATTCAGCTGCTGTACAACATCACTCTGTGAGCTCTTCTGTGATTACTTTAACGCTATCAAAGACCTGATCCTTTTGAACGCAATCTTAATTAGTACAACTTTAATTAAGAACTGATTCATCCAGCACCGACTGACTGTTCAGTGCAGAGACGTCCACTTTCCTTCATGACTGTAAATTTAAGTTGAGGATACCAGCAGTGAGAGACCCCCGCAGAGGATGGCTGACTGCCTGTTGGGAATGATTATATCCACTGATGATTGACAGTGTACGCAGCAGCTTTAGCCATCTTTTGGTCAGATGACTGTAGTCATGAGTTGGGATTGGCTGTCAGGATCCCAGAAAGGCCTGTGATGGCTGCATCACGTATCCGCTGGAGGGAGAAAAAATCTCATTAAAAATGACACAGGGATTATTAAAGAATTTCCAACATACACTGCGATACCAAACGTCATCAATCTGTAGCCTGTCTCAGTCTGGATGAAAAACACTGCGGCCTATAAATGCATTGCTGAAGAGTACAGCAGGACCTTCCTGTAGTTTTGAATGTGTCAGTCTTTAGTAAATGTACCTACTTATGTAAATGTTTTTTTAAATTGCCAAAGGTTGTTTTTAAGCTTTGCCTAGAATGCTCTGAAATACTGTGAGCAGGTAGTTCATTACAGGACATACAGAGGTGGACACCCAACATTCATATAATTTAAAGTCTCCTATCATCACTGCAGGAACCTTTCCAGAAACCGTTTTGGGAACTCAGGAACTTTATCTGTGCTTTGTTGGGAGGAAATGAGCTCTAAAATTTGCTCCCATACTTTGTGGTCCACAAAAAGTCCCTGCTGACCCTCATTTGCAACATCCATGTAAACATCACCATCATGCAACACTAACATTAAGAATACAATGACTATGTTTTATGCAAAAAAAAAGCGTCAGTAACAATACCTTGTGTTTAGCAATGCGAGCAGCAGGGATTGTCCATCAGTCGGTCAGTCCACCACTTTAGTCTAGACTGAAATATCTCAGCAACCTATGGATGGATTGACATTCCTACTGTCAAGTTCAAGTTCATATTTATTTATATAGCTAATTTAAAAACAACCCTAGTTGACTGAAGTGCTTTCCAAATTCAGGATACACAACACATATTACATCACAAAGACAATAGAAAAGGTCAAACTCAACTCTGTTTGAAGACCAGTAGAGGTGGGTCTTTAGCAAGGACTTAAATGTCAGCAGTCCGAGCAGTTCAAATTTAAACAGGTAAAATATTCCAAAAAAAAAAAAAGACTAAAAAGTCATGGTTACCTTCATTTTTATCCTGGATCTGGGGACATCGAGGAGCATCTGATTGGACGACCTCATCAATGCATCCTAATAAATGTTGTGAGTTTTGAGGGACACAGCTATTGGATGGATTACCATGAAACTGTGTTTTCCCGTTGGGATACATTGTAATATATCAATCACCAACATTTAAATTTGGAATGTTTCCATGCTGAAGTTAGCATTTAGCTCAAAGCATCGCTGTGCCTAAGTGTAGCCTCAAAGAGGCACTTCTAGAAAGTGGAAGTAGAAATGCAAACTGGTATGTGCAAAAGACTGCTTTATTTCCTGAGTTGTGCTCCTGGGGCTCCTCAGTTTCTGGTGCGATTTTGACATGAGGGTTTTTTAATTGATGGCAGCATCAAGCAAGACTTTGTGCTGCAGCTTGAATCGTTTACACTAAATTCACTTGTGACTTCTCATTTGGATTTAAAGAGTGGCACTTGTGCTGTAAATGATGTGCGCACTCGTGCACTTTAAAAGTAGTATGAGTTGAGCAGTACCATGCAATGTGCATTCATGTGGATGTCAGGCCTAATTGTACAGAGTGTTGTGGGATGGAATAACACACTAACCATGGAATTATAACCTGACATTTTATTTTATAAGCAGCAGTAGCCTACAGTTTTTAGCCACGCTAGTAGCAGGGCTCTGGAGATGGTAATGTAGTTCCCTCGGTCTGCCACTTTGGACCAGGATGAAATATCTTGACAACTGTTGGGTTGGTTGCTATTCAGTTTGATCCAGGCATTCATTATTCCCACAGGGCAAATTGTAATAAACTTTTCATATCTCAACTACATTTGTGTTTAGCACTGTACAAATATAAGCATGCTAAAATGGTTTTGGTGAAACAGGGAATTTAGCGGGACTTGCAAAATAAATCTAGCTTACTGCCTAAGCTTGTCTCACAAAATAACTCATCAAAAAAAACTATACAGATCAAACCGTGTCAGTCTACCACAGCTGACAGAAACAAAGTCACATGTGCATACATGGATGCTATTGCAGCAGTTAATTATGTCCTTCTCTCTGTCTATGGTTCAGATCACCTCTTCTTATCAAGCCTTTTTCCTTCATCATCATCTTCCCCTGGTTGCCAGAGGGGACATCTTTATTAAAATGGATGGCAGTGTTTGCTCAGGGGCGGGTGGGACTCTCTGTCTTGTGGACCTGAATGGTTATTCCCAGCCGCTGTTGACTTATAGCTGGCTGCCTGGTAATTAGGCTGGGTAATAGCCTGCTGTGAACGACCAGGGTGCTATCACAGCCAGATCCTGTGGTGTGTCGCAGTATACAGGCGTCAAATGCAGGGACTGTAGCTGGGGTCAGGGAGAATAGGCAGACAGAGGGATGGTTTGCAGCAAAGGAGTGTGCAAAGCAGTGTGGAGCTGTGTATAGTGTGCGTATGTGGGTGCAGGAGCTTGTGATTGAAAGGTGAGCAGGTAGCATGACTGCATTTGTCCATCCACATTGTGAACCATGTGCTGGAAATGGTGATGATTTTTGGTTAGTAAAGAAAATTATGCAATGAGACGTGGGCTAGACCCTTTTTACTGGGGCACGTGCCCCTGTATCCATGTGCTGTGCCCCAGTGAAACTGTCAAGACCCCTTGGCGTCGTTTTCAAAATAAAACTACTGGTTGATGTGAAAAGGCATGTTGTAACGATATGAAACGTGAGTGTTTACAACGTTGATGAAAGGACTAAGAGGGACTATCCTGGGCACAAGAATAGAAAATAACTCAATGAGAGTTACCTTCGAGAACAGCAGTCAGGTAAACTTGTGTTCTCTCCTCTCAAAGTCAGATGTGAACAGCATGTGTAGCTGCAGTGAATCTCTGTCTGTCTGTCTGTCTGTCTTGCTAACTCAGCTGAGCAGCTGACGTGTAATGGTATTTATAAACTGCAGCACTGAGAAGAAAACCATGTTGGGCATGAACATGCACATTTTCGAGTGGCCTTTTATTATGGCCAGCCTAAGGCACACTCGTGCAATCCCCACGCTGTCTGATCAGCATCTTGATATGCTACACCTGTGAGGTGGATGAATTATCTCAGCAAAGGAGAAGTGCTCACTAACACAGATTTGGACAGATTTGTGAACAATATTTGAGAGAAATAGGCCTTTTGTGTCCATAGAGAAAGTTTTAGACCTTTGAGTTCAGCTCATGATGAATGGGGGCAAAAACAAAAGTGTTGCGTTTATAATTTTGTTCAGTGTCGAAGGTCACTCAGACCCAGGTGAAATACAGGCAGCCTCAGCCAGTAAAAACACAGCCAGAAGTCTCCAGGCAGCATCATACAGCAGCTCAGCTGAGTTAGTGCGCAGAGGTCCATTAAAATCAGCAGTGGTGTTTTCTAGAAGAGGTTTCCATTCAGGCTTGTTACAGGGAGACAGAGTGTTTTAAAGGGGAGTAGTTAGAGCACTGCAGTGTCAGGTGTGACTGTGCAGCAGTGGCAAATTGTTTACATGGCTCACGTCAGGTATGAGGGCCCCATAGTAGAATTCTTCTTAGGTGGTACCATAGGTGTGTGTGCTTATAATAATAAAGGCACATACTAACACATTTAATCTAAATGAAAAATTTACATTTTCGGGAATGAGGGGGTCTGTGCCCCAGTAGAGCTTTATGTATAGCAACGCCCCTGCAATGAGATATGACCATTCATTGTTAACTTCTCATGAAAGATAAGAGCTCAGTGATGTATTGAGCTTGACTTAATTACTCGGGCTGACTCACTTGGCTCTGTGTCAGAAGTACAACATTATCCAAAATACAGACATAATGATTCCTACAAAGAAATCATGTGCATTATACTTTTGATTAACTATCTTCTGTTGAATACTCAACCAAAACCTATTAACTACTTGGCAAGTCTGTCCATGCCAAGTCGAAAACATCTTGCTTTGTGATTCTTTTAATACATCTAAAACTACTACTTAGGCAGCCAAAAAAACCTGTGGTAATTTGTGAACTGCTCTGTAACTGTGAGGCTCTTGTCTCCAGCAGGCTTACAACAGGACTAGCTGTAAGAGTTATTATTAAATGAAGTTAAAATTCAGATCAACAAGAACACCTGCGTGATTAGCTAATGACTGATCATGAAGGAGCACTTTAGAATGACTGTTAGTAGCATTTATTCCACAGATGTTTCAGCAATAATATGCTTTCTTCAGAGCTTAAAAAAAAGCCTTACAACACTATATATGTAGCTTCTGGGGCAACTGGATGTACAGTGATTAGACTGTTGAATTCTAACAAAATAGTCAGTTGGAACCATTTTTATTTATTTATGATATCATTTGATTTTACAACAAAACATGTAAAATGTCATTCAAAAAGAAGCTAAACATAACTTGTTCACAATTATGTTTTGCAGGTATGTTTTCCATGGTTACGGTCATAGTTTAGCATGTTGGCAATAAACAGACATTCTAGCTGAGGCAGATGGGAATGTCATTAGTTTTCCAGGGATTTCATCTTGAAAGTATTTACTCTAGACCGTCTAGATCAGTGATGGACCGACCAATCAACCGACCAACGCTGCTATCCCTAGAGCCACGCTGCTTGCATGGCTTAAAAGGATGGACCATTTGGATCCAAATCACTTACTTATGACAGTTAAAGCAAGCTAAATATTTAACTCAAACCTTAAAGTGGTTGAATCAGTCCTTAATCCCTCTCAAAAGGGCCAAAACCAATAAAAACATGTATTCAATGGAAGTGTGGCTTTGCAATTTCCATGAATGCTAGGGTTCACAATGACAACTAATAAGACAAGATTAGCCCAGTGAATTGTGATATACAGTACACTGGACTACTATATGTATGGACACAACTCCACTAAAAGCCATACTATGTAACTTAGGTTGAACTTAATATTTGAACTCTTTCCCTGTGCGTGGTTACATGAAGCCCCCATCAGCAGTCTGACAGCCTGGTGCTAAAGTCTAATTGGTTTACTGTGGGCTTTAAGTCATAATAATTGACCTCACACCAAGTCTCTCTCACAAAGCAGAGACTTCTGGCTTCATTAGTTGTCCCTTTGAAGCACAAAGAGGACAACTTTCCTGACCCCCAGAGAATTGGTGCTTGATTCATACAAATTGATGTTTGGCTCGCTGTCTGTTTCATGGCCCTCACTTGCCCGCAGCACTTTGATCATTTTTCAAAGCAATAGGCTACACAGAGACATGAGTCAAAGCTTTTACACAGCCTCTGGGATTCAGTAAAGGGGGGATCACTCAGAGGAGATAGTGGCAGTTAAAGGCTGGTGAATCTACCTGGTCACTGCAGCAGTACTGCACTCACCAGAGGACAGATGCTAACTACAACAGGGAGATCCACTCCAGCAGAGCCACACTGAGTCTTCTAAATGAGCCTGAACTCACACAGTGATGGAGTGACAAATACACCCCAGCAATAGGCTAAATGTCTGACCAAACAGTATTTGTGATGGACTGCATGTTTCATGGGAGTATATTTTCATACATGTAATAATTTATTGATCAATGCCATGTGGGTATTGACAGATTGACCTGTGTGGGGTTGCTTCAAAACACATTAAAACCCAGTAAGAAGCATTGATAAACATTCCTTACTATATAATCATTTGAACTTATGGAGCACCTTAACAGCAGCTGACCTCTGGTGGTTCAACTTCTCCTTGCTACAGTGATGTAGAAGTATGCTTCGGTGTATCAGGACACTGTTACTATTGAGTGAAATTCTCTGTGGCAATCGGGGGTCTTGTGCTGTGGGGTGGTGCTTAAAAAAAATCATCAAGAGCGGTCGCACACAGTTTTTTATCCTTTATGCAGTAAAAAAATTTTTTTTTTTAATTTCTAATTTGCAAAATGGGAAGACATTTTTCCTCTACTGTGCAGAGTCCTGCATGTTTACAGTTTTGCAAACCTGCCACGCACCTGCAAAGCTCAGCATCGGAACAGACCTTTTACCTGAAATTATCTCGGAATCAATTCTGGACCTAACTTGACCTGGCACATTAATAAAACGCTCGCGACCCGACCAATGGACTAATCAAATATGCTCTGAGTCATACGGGCACACAACACAAGTCTTCTGACACGACGATGGGTTAACTGTTAACTGACCTCGTGTCCTTTCTGGCAGCAGTGAGCTGTTCGGAAAGATGCACCTTTTATATACTAAGATGGTTTGAAGAATAGCAGCAGACTAGCAACTTTATTATTTCTACATTTAAGGACCCCCCCCCATTAGATTAATAAGTATCTGACATCTTCTGTTTTAATTAGGGGATCAGAAACCCCCAAGACCCCACACTCTGACTGACATCATTGCTGGGTGTAATTACAACGGGGTAACAGAGAAACATTGCTTTTCACCCTGGTTACTCTTATTTCAGCTTATTATCATTCTTACATACAGTTGGGTTTTTTCTTAGTTTACAGTCTCTTGATCGTTAAATAGTTAATAAAAATACGATGGCAATCAATTCGTCCATCTGTCCATCCTTTATGTCTACCATGGGTTAATGGGAGGCACAAGCCTGTATCCCAGCATGCACTGGGCAGGAGATCCCTAGACTGTTGATGGCTGAATCTGTCATAGATTATTATGGTAAACCACACTTTAATCACTTCATAAAAACAGTTTTGTCTTCAAAATCGATTTTTAAAAAGTACAATGTTGACTTTTACATAATAAAATATGCAGTTTCTTATCTTTTTCTGTTACTGCCTACAAGCAGTCGTGATTTACTGAGTGCAGCGGCATGCAAACTGAGGTGTGGACCCAAATGCAGACACTGGCGACGAGGATGCAGTTCAACAAATGGTTTATGGGATAATACAAAAAAGAGAAGGACACAGAGTACGGCTAAACACTCACATGTGAAGAGGAGAGAACTAGAACTAAACAGAACTGAGCACATTAAATACAGGGGCAATGAGCAGGGAGGGAGTGCACAGGTGAAAGACATGAGGGACTAATCAGGCACAGCAGACACACAGGCAGGCAGAGTGAAAACAGGAAGGCAAGACAGGCCGTGAAACTAAACCGGAACAGATCAAAATAAAGAATATACCAAAACAACCATAAACACAAGCAGACACAGATCCATAAACAAAAGTGCAATAAAACAGGCAGAGGTAAAAACTAGACAACACAGGAACAATGCAAGACACGAACACCAGACATTGACAATAACAAAATAAAACAGGAAGGAAACAAACGAACGAAAAAAGTTCATATGATGGGATTAACAAAGTGTATTTAGAGATAAATCAGGTGTTACCATGTCGGGGAGCACACACAGGTACTTGTTGCTGGAGGCTCGGCAGCACTACGCCACATCAAACAAACATTGCAAACATTACCACCATATCCCCCACACATTTAACCCTCAAAATCCCAATGTCCCAGCAGATCAAATGTTCATTAAAATAACTTAAATTGTCCGGATTCAAATAGATGTCCTCCTCAGTAGAAAAAAAACAAAACGATACCAGGTGAAGCGTGGCGAGACGCCACAGTCAGTAATATTCCACAGTTAACTTACGCAACCTCGCCACAGTCTGTTTACCTGATGGGATGATGCAGTAGTCCAGAAAAGTCCCAATATATAATCCACCAAAAAGAATTATTCTATTGAGTTCATCTGGCAAGCCTGTAACACAGAGCCCACTAAACTTCTGACCGCTTCACCTGTGGCACTCCAGAGTTTTTCCTAAATATCACTTCTCACTCTCCTTTTAAAAACCTACCCGGCGCCAAAACAATAATGAGAAAAAAAATACATAAAGGATAGTTCATTTAACAATCCGTGATTACACCGCAGGCCTCTGATATGACACACAAAGTACGTTCACCATCACAAGGCAAGGCAGAACAGGTGACTATTACACCATAACACCATATGCACTTCCCATTTGGCCCTCTGATTGGTACCACTTGGCGGAACTGTCTAAATAGGATTTCTATTTACTACATTAGTCATAAAGGTCAAATTTCAAATCCCTGTTGTCTTACAATCTTGAGAAATACTAATTAATACCAACAATCTGTTGTTCCTTCTAGTTGCAGCCCTATTCAAAATGATAAAAAGTCATTATCATTTTGTTGATTATTTGATTAATTACAAAAGAGCCATTTTGTCTATAAAATGCCAGAAGACATATGGTAAACTAACTAGACTATCACACCCATGATGACATCTTTAAGTTGATTACTGAAAACATTTCAGTTTACACTGATTAAAAACTGGGAAAATAAGTGGTGAAAAAGCCACTTAATGAGATTTTTATTTATTTATCAAATTGTCACATTATTCCAGTCACAGATTTTTTGAGGAAGTAGATCGTGTCTGATGGACAATTACTGTAGTAGGCCTACAGTACACTACAGCTTTGATGATGATGCTAGAAATGTATTTAAAGATGTAACCATCAACAAGATAAGACTTACATACTCATGTGATGGCTTGTGTCTATTATATAAAATGCTGGATGTCACAAAACTTCCTCAAGGTCAGTGAGTCCAAATCTGAGGTCGTGTTATTCGGCCCCCCAAACCTGACCTGTGACTTGAAAATTAATGTTGGAAACCTTTCCTCCAATCTCAAGCATTCCCCCCATAATTTGTGTGATCTGTGACTCTGAGCTGTGTTTTGAGACACAAATCAACAATGTAGTTCAATCATGCTTTTCCCCAACCAAGAAACATTGCAAAAGTTAAAAATGTTTCTATCTCATGCAGACCTCAACAAAGTCATCCATGCTTTCATCTCATCACAATGTCTTGCAATGTTTTGATCCACGATAATGAACTATAAATTCTTAGAATGACTTGACTAACCTGGAAATGAAAATCAAGTCATATTATTCTAATATAATACTTATCCTAATTATGGCTACTGACTTTTAAATGTAATAATAGCTGACTACCTTTCTTCCAGTTCCTTACAAAGACAAGCTGTAACTTCACTGGTATTCATGAGGCTTACTTCCACTCTGCTGACAGTTAGCAGGCCTGTCAGTCAATCTCAGAGCCCAGTCTCCAGCAACATTTTGCTGGAAATTACTTTGACTTCTCTTTTGCAATGGAAATTAGCCTGGAGTAGAACTTCAAGTCACCTAGCTCCACCAATAAAATGCATCCAGTGGGGAAATAGGAGCTATCATGAAATCAGTGTTTGCTTTATCCCTTCAGGGTTTTCATAAGAGTGTGAAAATGTTGATGACAAATCCTGTTTCTTTGTACGGAGGTAAGAAAAGGCTTGCTCTTGCAATCACACTTCCGCAGTTAGTGGGGGCAAAGAGCTGGGAGGGGAAGAGGTGCTAGCCAAAGGATTTACAGTTCAGAAAAGACAGGCTGCTTCAAAAGCAAAGCAGTGCCATTGTCAGAGAGTAATTTCATTTCATGAATAAGCGCTTGACTGCTTACAGTGACAGCCTAGTCCTCATCCTGTCTGCCCTGGCATCGCTCCCCTTCACTAACCAATGACAGAATGTCTTTCCTGCTTCCAAAATGCACAGACCAGGAGGACAGGGCTTATGTGCAACAACCAAAATGTGTGCCACCCTGACGGATATTCAAAATAAAATGTGAAAGGAAGAGGACTGTGTGAAGTCGACTTTGGCTCCTCTCAACAGGAACCATTTTGACATTTGCTCAGGCTGGGAGTACTTTTGTGGAGGTTAGATTTCTCTGGTGAATATCATCACTGTCGGGTAACAATCCAGCAGGGGGAAAAGCACATCAGCCAGGTTCTGCAACAGCTCAGCATGCATGCCGATAAGAAGAAAACAAATTACAGTGTTTTACAATATATACATACTGCACATAGAGTGTAGCACAGAGAATCATCGCTGGGCCACGTGTCTATAATGCAGTCTTGGAAAGTAACATTTACTCCAATACTTTAGAACAATTTTGACAAGTATTTCCTTTTATGTACCTTCAGCTCCATTACATTTCAGAGGTGAATATTACTTTTATCTAACAGCTTTAGTGACTAGTCACTTTGAAGATAAAGATTTTAAATACAAATTGTCAGGGCTTGAATAACCCACTAGAGGGCCCTGGCACTAAAAAGAGCTGCAGGGCCACTTCAGTTTCATACACCCCCAGTCCGAAATTTAATTTGTGATAATGCATTTATTTAGGAATATGCACTGTGTAAGCATAATACCAAAAGAAATGCTAAAAATATGGGTATAGGTATATGCCACACAGTGAACCTGAGGCCCGAGGGCAGAGATCAGTTCATAATGCGATACATTAAACTAACTGGCAGCACAAGAAATAGTTAATATTGCCTCTATATGGACCAAGTGCAATATGAAAATTCTGTATACAGCAGTACAAATAACCAAACAATATAACATACATGAATAATTGCAAAATGACTTTGAATTTTTAAAATGTGGTATTAGTAAAATAAGTAAAATAAATATGGAGTTGTCAGCGGCCACTAGCGTAACATTGTACATGTGCTTGAGCCATAGGCTCGAACTCAACCCTAACTCAACGCAGCAAAATCCGAAACACAACCACTTTCATACAGAGATCTCAATCAATCCAGAAACACCGGCATGCTTTTCTCCAGACGTGTTCAGAGTCTGTCACAACGTTCCCGGCTCAAAGGCAGATCAACACAGACTTTGCCACACTTTATAACAGTTAGACAACAACTAACATTACTGTAGTGTCTTCCTCTGTGGTGTCAGGGTATATACAGAAATCCTGAAGTAAAATTCAATACCTTTTTAAGAACTTTTCAAGACTTTTTCAACATATTTCAAGACTGCTGCGCCACTTTGAGCTGTAACCGATTAAATCAGCCACACACCTTTAAAAGGGATATTTTTGAGTTTTTAAAAGGAATTTAAATATATTTATAACATATTTATTGCCTATATGTCATCAGGTTGTAACGCCAACTAAAAATTGAGGCATTCACCAACTTTCTCAGTTGCCTATAACAGCCTGTATAGGCCTATTCTTTTCTATGTGAAGGGCTGGTCAGATTTCCTGCGAAAAGCAACTGTCTGACATAGGTTACGAAGTTTATGTACACAACATTACAGCAAATCATGTGAAACACAGTGTAATTTTGTGTTTTAGTTGGTTTAAACTAGATAATGTGAGCTTGGCTGCAATGATATGTGTGATAACTTTCATCTACCACTTGATCAGTACAACAAAATTCAAATACGGCAGGAGGGAACAAAGATGAAGAGAATAAACTGAGTGATGAATAACGTAAGTAGTGTTGTAGCACAGGAACAACCTGGAGGAGGAACTAGTCTAAATGACTGTATTAGTATAATATTATTACATTAAGTTAAAAGTACATTGTTAATTTAATAGTAAACTGTAAGTTTGAATTAATATATTCATTATATTCAATATAATAGAATATAACTTACCACTAGGGTAATATTAATTCAAATTACAGCTGTTTAAGTTTGGGGTTGTTTTTTTTTCATTAACTTTGTGCCAGAAAAATGCTCCAGGCTACATGATAGTCTCCGACCTTGATTTTAGGCAGGCTACTAACTCCTCAATAACCATAACCATTTATGCAGAACATTGAGTTCAACATTTATAAAAATTTGTTGCAGCACAAACTTTTTTTTATAAATCCCGCTCTATCCAGGCTGTGATTTTGTTCACAAAAAGTGACATTAACAAGAGCATCGGCTTTATGAGAAGTTCAACATGTTTCAATAAAAGGCAGAGATTTAGCTAAATAGCCAAACGTTAGCCAAACCCACACGCTCCTTGAATTTTCCCTGTTGTGTTACGGCTGCCACCACCCCCACCAGTATTTGCCTGTGCTTTTAAGTAGGCTATCTGTTATGCTGAGTAGGCTGTGCAAGCCCACGCGGAGGATTGGCTGCACAAGGAGAGAAGGTCCCGCCTACTTCCTGGGTTTCCAGTTACCATGCCCTCGATTGGTGCGGCATGCTCTACGGGCCAATCAGATGGCGACAGTGACGACCTCCACCTGCTTAAAAGCCTGCCGGGTCTGCCATTTGAGGCAGCAATTTGACCAGAGTTGCTTGGCTTGGGAACGCCTGTCATAGAGCTTATAGTAGTGTTTTGTAACCCGTGCTAGACTTTGTGTCTTGACTTTGTGTGTTTCACTGTGTGAAGGTAAGAGAGTGGGCCAGGTTTAAGCTTAGCTATCACTGACACCTTTCTTGCACACACCATAGTTGTTTTATGTTAGTTTTCACCAGGTTCAGGGGTGCTGTGCGTTTTGGGTTTTTCAAATGCTGTAGACTAGTGCGCTTTTGGTTTATTCTTGTTTTTGTTAGTACCTCTGTAAGCAGTAATCCTCCTTTTGAGGATCTCCTTTTGTTATAATTGTTTGTTGATTTCCACAGCACCCATTGGCCCATCCTCTGTCTGTGCTCCACTTGCATTATTTCAAATAAATATCCTTCCAAACCAACAACATCTGGTTTATGTTTATGTCCCTATATCCCTAGACACCTTGGGACGTAACAGTTGTCTTCTGTCTTAGCGATTCAGCTTCTTGCAGCGCATCTCACTCTTGTTTTTCAGGAACGGGGCTGTTCAAGTGGCCACAGAGCGACCGGCCAACCAAGTTAATCCCGTTACTCCTGATCGCCACTCCGACTATGTTTTGGACAATTAGTATTGCGGGTCCAGCAGGGTGGGAGATTACGGTCGGTTGTACTCGTAAATCATTTTCCGGTTCGCACGGATCTATTTTTTTGGAGCGTTTAAGAGTAAAATAGGCGCTCGGTAGATCCCTGCACCTAACGTTACAGAGACGAATCACACCGTCGCTATTCTCTGCCTGTTTAGTATTTTGGCTACGCATTATAAATAAATACGTTCACCTACACTTTTAGCAAACAAACTTTTTTGACAAACGGGATTTTCACATTGAAAAAATATCTTCAAAATTGAATACCTTGTTAAATGGTGATTAATACTTTTTAATGGCCTTAATTTTCGCTTTTTAAGACCCCATGGACACCCTGGGTGTTGTCTTTTGCCGTTTTGCAGTGTTGTATATTAGGTGGGTCACGTTAGTTACAGCGACTGAGAAGGTGGAGAAGCTGTCTACCTGAGTATCGGTAAAACGGCATTAAATCTGATTTGAACGTTACGAAGTAAACAGTGATAGAGCCGTGCTAATGTAGCGTTAGCTGGCTGCCCCTACCCACCATCACTATAGGCTAGTAAACAAATCACTCCACATTTGCTTTGCAGTGTTACATCCTTTTGCTTGGAGCCGGTTGTTTCCTGGTGTTAGTGGACTGCGTGTCGTTAGCTGCGGTGTTGTCGCTGTAGTCAGAGAGAGGCTCAAGAGCCTGCACAGACCTACATCCCGAAAACCAGCGTGTACTTCATTTCTAAATGAGATTACCACCCATTGATAATAAGGCAGTAAAATTTTGATTTATTAATGATGTGATTTCATTGAAAACTACATATAACCCCTTTAAATAGATAAGATCTGAATACTTCTTCTGCCATATTTCCCATAAATGTGGCTTTGACTGTATGGGTCATGCTAATTCACTACCTCCGTTTTAGATATTCGGGGAAGCATGGACTCAAAACAAGACAAGAGACGTGTTTGTAGTGAGTCATCTGAGTCCAACCAAATGTACACACAGAATATAGCGCCCTGTAATGACCATGTTGGCTAACTGCCAACATCTACATTCCTACTGAGTTTTTTTTTTCCTACTGTGTGTCTGGCAATATTGGCCACATTTGTGGGAAATAAACCAGGTTGATATACCTTAGCTTAGGGTTAGGGTTAGTGTTTGAAGCTGTATAGCTTTTCCACATTCTGTATCCAGATTCCATATTTATTGTTTTAAACAACTAGGTTTCCTTTTTGTGGAGGGAAAAACTCTGCCAAGTTGGTTACATCACACATTTCCCAGCAGAGCTCCACCCACCTCACACCTGAATAGATGTCTAAGCAGCCAGAGCAATTAAAAACACCTGTGTGGGTATGCAGAGCCTACTGTGCATGTTGTCATGTAAATGTATTGAATCAATACAATGTTATGCATTAGGGCACCCTGTGAGTTCACCTGGTATATACCACAAGGCTGAGTCCTTAAAGCAGCTGTTGTCAGTACCTCTTTCTCCCCTGCGTTTCTCCCGTTTCTCTGTCTCAATTAAATAATAAAGCAGAATTTCCAAAGAATTATTAGTTATGCATAGGCATTATTAAATCAGTTTGATTATGTGTGATTCCATACAAATTTGTCATTGTGATATATCTGTTTCTGAAAAATAGTATTGTTAATATTATGATATTAATTTCAACCAAATTAATTCCAAGCCCTACCAGTGCTGCCTCATTTGAAGGGCATAACTCATCCAGCTGTAGGCTTCAGAGGGTTAAAACCAGCCACAAGACAGACCAAAAGTAATGGTGCATTCAGGTTGCACATGTCCTCAAAAAGTCAAATATTTCCGCAATTATTGTCAGAAACTTGCCCCCAATTATGGCAGAAAATTAGTGTCATGAAACAAAGTGAAACTAAGTTTTACAATTGTAAGTATTACAATGGGTCAAATAGCTGAGAACCAGGACTGAGAACTAAGTTGATTCAACACTTGATGATTTTGCCCAGAACCGTAACTGTTCTATAATCAACACTTAGCAACCCCATATAATTGTTACTATCATGTAACTCTGGAAAGATTTACTTTCAGTATATTATGAGCAAAGAGTTCTACGTCTACTTGCTTTGCCTTTGCATGATTAGTCTTGCCACTGTGTGCTGTTGTCCTAACATATTAAACAGAGTTATTTCTCCCAGGATGTCCTGAGCAGAGGCCAAGTGGTGCGGCGTTGTGATAAAACAGTCGTTAATGTGTGGGTGGGCCGGGGCGAGGGCTGAGCGGGATGCATTGTAATATGGTTCAGGGCTAGGTCTAACCAGGAGTGACAGTTCCCTGTTTTAACAAGGCGAGAGGACTGATGCATTATGCATGAGTGACCTGTGCTGCACGAGTCATGCTGCTTCACTTTACACTTAGTACTACTATTACTGCTTTACTACACACAACTACTGAAAGACAACATGTTTTCCTTTGTCCCTCTATGTGTCTAGAGTTACTTATATAGTGATACATAGAGCTGTGCTTCAAATCTAAAAACTTTATAGAGATAAAAATAGGTAATTTATCTGAAATAGAAATACTCTATATACTATAATACTATAAAGTAATCACAATCCAAAACATTTACTGTAAAACATAATAATAACCTAACCTAAAATTATTTGCCTAACCTAAAACTCTAGAATGGTTTGTGAAACTAATGTAGTAGGAGTGAGCAATTCAGTTTTACAGAAAGGAATGAGATGGAATGGCATAAAAAGATACACAGAACAACTCAATAAAACCATACAAGACACCCCAGCAGAGTAGAATCACCAACTTGTATTATCTGCTTGATTAGTGAATGTCAGGTTTAATGAAACAACTCCCTGCTGCCTCTTTATTTGGTGTTATTAAACTGCGTTGATTTTTAATTACTGCTGGGGTCTTTTTGTGGTGGCTTTTGGTTTTTGAACTTTTGAAACTGCTGATGTGATACATTAAAGTTGGTCTTTTTTGGCAATTTGGAGGCAAAAATACTTTGCAAAAGCAACACTGCCGTGTTTCTACCATTTAATTTAATATGGCAAACACATCCAGCAAACAGAACAACCTTAGCATTTGTTTGGAGTTATGTTTCAAGCCACCTGACAAAAATAAGTCAAATTTTCACTCTCCTATCAGCCCGTGTTTGGTCTTCATCAACTCATGAGTTGGCAGATAGATGGCATCAAAGGTGGGGAACCACCAGAGACCAACGAAGGTGAGACCTCTCCGGAGCAGCTGAACAGGAAACCAGAGGGAGAGCTGCAGTGCTGAGGACACATGGAGCAGGAGTCAGCTGGACTTCCGACAGAGACCCTGGCGCTGGTGTCAGTCGGTCCACCAACAAGGGACCATAAAAAGGAGTCGGTCGGACCACCGACTGGAACATGGGGGCAGGAGTTGGGTGGACCACCAATGAAGACCTTGGCACTGGTGTCAGTCGGACCTTCGACGAGGGATCAGGAAAAGGTGTCGGTTGGACCACCGAGCGGAACCGGGGAGCAGGAGTAGGCCAGGCTGCCAACTGGACTCTGGGCAGGATGGAGGTCACCTATGAAGCACTAGACTCGGCTCCAGTGGACGGCTTCGTCTCTGAGATATTACATCTCCTCATATCGGTCTCACCATGCGGCTCAGTCTCGAAAACACCGGACAGCAAGTCCTCTCAGGACGGATGACTGGTCGGTGATGTGGTAGATGGGCAGGGCTGCGATGGTGAAGAGCAGGTCTGCAGAGGGAGTGATGATCTGGCCAGCAGTAAGGTTGAAGAGCTGGGTAGTGAATCCCCATGGCCCAGAGAAGCAGGTGAAGGAACAGGCAGGTGGCTAGATACTGGAGGGCTAGCAGGCTGGGGATCAGGCAGGACAGGCAGAGGGCTAGCAGCGCTAGCCGAACAGGACACAGGCATAGGGCTAGCAGCACTAGCCTGGCAGGAAACAGGCAGAGGCACAGCAGCTGGCCAGGATTTGAAGTTTAAAGCAAATTGCCAGAGAGTCCACAATTTGTCCAAAACATCCAAAAAACTGTCCATTTCCATTCTAAAATCTGCTGGGCTCATTTATGGTCCTTATGGTCATTCTGTGCATGTAGTTGAACAAGGTTGTGGACCCAAATGCAGGATACAGAGCGAAGTAGGTACAGTTCAGAGAGTTTATTCCAATAAACGAAAAAGCGAGCATACTTACAGGCAGTGGCTGAGTCCAAAGACAAATCCAAAATAAGGCATGGGGAAAACAATGTGTAGGCAGGTAAGGTTACAGGCAGAAAGAGAGCATACTGACCAGCTGCATCTCTGTCTAGTTTGGGCCCTGCAACGCCTCAGACTGGAAATGTGTTGAGAGAGTGGTAAGGACAGTGGAGAGAATCATTGGGACTGCACTATTCATATTGTCTTACATTGGTGGATCACAGACATCCGGACGGACAGGAAGCAGAATGTGAAGCTGGGAAAGCCATCAGCACCGGTTCCCCCTTCTCCCTTTATACCAACAGCTGCACCTCCAGTCACCAGTCCGTCAAGCTCGGACTGGTGACTGGAGGTCACTGAGGCCGACACCACCCTCATTAGGCTCATCTCTGGTGGTGATGAGTCCGTCTACAGGTGGGAGATCGACCATCTGGTGACCTGTTGCAGCCAGAATAGTCTGGAGCTCAACGCTCTTAAGACAGTGGAGATGAACGTAGATTTTGGTAAGAGCCCAGCCCCACCCTCTCCTATCATCCTGGGTGACTACGCAGTCGCTACTCTGGACTCCTTCCGCTTCCTGGCACCATCGTCTCCCAGGACCTCAAGTGGGAGCTAAACATCACCTCAATCACCAAGAAGGCCCAGCAGAGGATGTACTTCTTGCGGCAGCTGAAGAAGTTCAGCCTGCCAAAGACAATGATGGTGCACTTCTACACCGCCATCATTGAGTCCATCCTCACCTAATCCATCACCACCTGGTATGCTGCTGTCACCAGGGACAAGGGCAGGCTGCTGTATATCATTCACTCTGCAGAGAAAGTGATTGGTTGTCACCTTCAATCTCTTCAGGACCTGTACGCCTCCAAGACTGCGTGCAGGAAAGATTGTGGCTGACCTCTCCCATCCCGGTCAACTGTTTCAGATACTTCCCTCTGGCGCCACAAGAACAGTTTCTTCCTCAACAAGGCCCGGGTCCCCACTGTCACTGACTCTCATGTCCCCCTCCCCAAACACACACACGCACACTCATACACACTCCTGTCCCCACACTTTACAACTACGTTCAACTGTGCTTTATGCTCATGTTGTGAACTTTTGCACATACTTGTCAGCATTGTATTATAGTATTATTGTATGTTTTGTATACTTGTACATTTTTTGATCTCCTTACTTTTTATATATTTATATTTCCATTTAATGTTCATGTTTACTGTAAGCACCAATTTATACCAAGGCAAATTTCCTCGTATGTGAAAATGTACCTGGCAATAAACCCGATTCTGATATACTTTTTTTTTTGGAGCCTTGCAACGAAATCTTGCTTAAATGTACATTGTGAATGTGCAGTTGAATGACAGTAAAGTCTGTCTAAGTCTAAGTGAAGTGTTGGGGAAGACACCTGTGCATTGGACTTTTACTGATGTTGGTTATTGTGTTGTAACTTCCACTGAGTGTAGCCTAGTGGTTTGTCATGCAATCAGCAATCTTTTCCACCAATTAAGTGTGGCACAGCTTCTAGTTTCTGGTGTGGCTCACCAAGACGGCAGTTCAAAGCTAATCAAGTCAGATGCCCTGTCATTCTTCACATGATCCTCCTGCTGTTTCTTAACAACGTCTCATTTCCACCAACACTTTTATTTAGCTACCGGGGAGACACTACACAGCAGGGCTTTGCATCCTGGGAGAAGCCAGAGCATCAATGGACAGGGTGACAACATGACAGAGTGTCGGGGCTCCAAAATGTGTCTATTGCCAGTTAGATAATGGGTTATTTTGGGCGTCTAGATGAATCTTCCACATCATTAAGTTGTGTGATGGGGGTTTCCGTGGAGTGGCAAGCAGGGGGGAGGCACCGAAGCTGAGATGAAGAATGTGATGAGAGCCCAAGTTGTGACATTTCAGTATAGAGTGCAAAATGTGACCCCTGACTAAACACATAAAATAATATCAACATAGCATGCAAAAATAGTTTTTAATAGGTAAGATGGCAGCAATAAGGGTCACTCTGTTACATATGTTACATTTGCAGTGCTTTGGTATTTTAATTGTTTGAGACCATGTTTTTATTTCCTTGAAGGCTGGAAGGGGTGTTGATCACTCCCTGTGGCTTTAATTAAAGTTTTCTATTACTTCTTAATTTGATTTCATAGCTTAGAAATGTTTATACGGTACATACGTAGACAAAGTGTGACAGCACTGAAGAAATGACACTTTGCTACAATGTAAAGTAGTGAGTGTACAGCTTGTATAACCCTGGACTTGGCGTGGGTAATCGCTGCCATTGTAGTCAATGCTTGTGCTCACACTAGAAGCACCGCAGCACGTCCCAGAAGCGGCTCTCTGCTCCGCTGTGCGGAGAATAGGCATCCAGTCTATTTTTGATGGAAGACGCGTCAAGCAGCACAGAGCAGATGAGCCGGGCAGGAAGTCAGACACAGAAACGGCAAACAGAAGCCGGTCGATTTTCAAAATAAAATACCTTGTACAGACTCCCGATCGCATATCAACAATAAACAATTTAACTATGTAGCCTTCTTAACTACGGTAGAAGCACAAAAATCAAGGACAACTTACTAAACAATTCAACAAAATCAGGCAGGCAAAATGCTCTTATTCTGAAATGCTCCATGTGGAAAATTCAGCCCTGCAGGAAACTGGGGAAAAACGGTTCACAGATCGGTTGTAGAAGCACACAAAATGACAAATCAACAAGTCAACAACGTGGGCTCCACTGCTGAAACGCCTCTGAAACGCTTCCAGTGTGAGTTGACGCCAGGCTGAGGAAGGGTCAAAACTGTGGTGCAGCCATAACGCGTCTCACACGCCGCCTGTGTGAGTCCGGGTGTAAATTTGCTGTCCCCTAAAAATAACACATCACACAGCCAAATAATATCTAAACCGCTGGCAACAAAAGGGAGTACACCCCTAAGTGAAAATGTGTTTCTCCAGCTTTGAAACGCATTTTGTGTCTGGTCATATGACTTTTTCTTCTGTTTATAAAAAGAAGTCCCTCCAATTCCGGTGGACCACCATGGGACCGAAAAAAACGGCAAGAATGGCAAGAGACTTAATTTTTGATCCCATTTGAATTGTGCTCTGAATTAAATACATGATGTTTGTTAATTTAAGCAGGTAGAGTTAGCCTATTGCTGCTTATTAAACTGCTTCGCTATAAAGGGATTCTGTAACTGTAACCAGTTTTTTTATTTACAGAGCACAGCCATGTAACCATGTCAACACCAACCGCAGGCTCTCAAAGCCAGTGTAACATAAACTAAATAAAAACTGTAATGTTACATGATCAACAATAAACCTGTAACCTGTTTTTCACAGAGCACAACCATGTAATGCGCAATGCAATCAATGACAGCTTATAAACTCCTGTAAGTGAACACATTCCCCAGACTCTCAAACCAGTGTAACGTTAACTAAATAAAACTGTAATATTACATGATCAACAATAAACCTTTCGCCTATTTTTCACTTACATAGCACAACCATGTAGCCTAATGTACATATGTCTACAACTAACAGCTTATAAACTACTGTAAGTGAACACACCCCCAGACTGTCAAACCAGTGTACGTTGTGGCCTAACTAAATAAAACTGTAACGTGCCGAGCAGATCCGTAGTACGTGTTACGTAGGCAGGTTATAGGTAACGCAACGGAGGGGAATAACAGCACGCTCATCAGACATTTCCTAAAATAAACATTGCTCATGAGTCCCGCACCTCAAGTCCCAGTCAAGTATGAAGTCTTTTGAGGACAAGTCTCAAGTCAAGTCTCAAGTCACTGTGTGTGTCGGACTCAAGTTCGAGTCTCAAACTTGAGTCTCAAACTCGAGTCCCCATCTCTGCTACATACCTGCACTGTACGGGTACAGCGGTAACAAAAAAGGACAGGCAAACTACACAGATAATAAAAAATAACTACAGGGTACATTTGGACAATGAAGTTGTTGTGATATTGTCAAGGCCGACCCGTGGCATAGGTGATAAAAGCAGTTGCCTAGGGCGCAAAATGTCAAGGGGCACTGCAAGAGAAAGTTTTTTTGTTGTTTTTTTTTTATTCAGAAAATGCGCTCATGATGATAGTGTCGCTTTTCTTGCTGGGGTGCAGCAGAATATGTCACTGTATCCCCTGAACTGTCAAGTCACAAGTTGACAACAACACGATGGAATAAACACTGCCAGCTATCATGATGTGATATGTAACCAATGCAATGACAGCTAGATTGTGCGCTATTGTGCACTATTCTCCAAGACTGTCTTCCAAATGAGTTTAAAACGGTCAAAATTATTGGTCACACAAGGCAGGAAGCGTGCAAAGAAGAGGAAAGAAGAACAATACAGAGGTAAGAATCTCATCATTAACGTTAATTTTGATGAGCTGATTGATAGAATTTGCGAATGGTAGGGGCCAGGCAGTTTCATTCCATTTGGCCTAATGTTAATGCTTGGATTGATAATGTAAAGTAATCACAATATTATTATAGTTTGTTGATGTACTGCCTTTGCTGCATGCATTGATTTGCAAGATTTTTCCTAGCTAGCTGTCTGTACAGTAGATTTGGGTTTCAGGGTGTAGTCCGTTTTTATTTTTGTCTACCTGTGTGTGGCCACTGTGCTCAAGTTCTTCAGAATTAGTGGTAGGCTATTTGACACATATAGAGTAGTTGAAATATAGAATGTATTGCATATCCTCATGTTACATATCCATAATTCCAAGGCTATTGTTCATATTGAATTAAAATTTCAATGCACCAAATGCATTATGATGTGTAATGTATCATCTACACATTCAATATATACAGTAAGACTTTAATTAATAGCCCGGTTTTTATTTGCTAAAATCACTTAATGACCCTGCTATATTTGGGACAGATGTCCATATAGGACAGACCTTTAATTCCTCTGCGCAAAATATTCAGACTTAACGAGGGCTTCAATGGTAATG